>NC_084743.1:44001401-44298901 GCF_033978785.1 Entelurus aequoreus
ATTTTCTAAATGCTAAAAACAGATATTGTGTCAGCTTTGTATTATTGGTGACAAAGTATGTTATTATTATTAGTTAGAACATTTCATCTTTTTCTCATTACATACTCATTTTGCTCTTTTTTTTTTACATTTTACTGTTGTTTTTTCCATGTAACTAGAATGGAAATATTAATAATTGTGTAACTGCATAACCTAGTTTATCAAAAATTCTGCCTGTACGAAAATATTAATGTCCAGTAAAGATACACATTTAACAGTGTTTATTATGGTTGTTGTCATTTTTCAAATTAATTCATCAATCCATCCATTTTCTACCGCTTGTCCCGTTCGGCGTTGCGGGGGTGCTGGAGCCTATCTTAGCTGCATTCATAAATTAATATTATTTTATTTCTTAATGAACTAACTAAACTTTGTTTATGGCTCCCACCAGTTACTCCGGCTTCCTCCCACCTCCAAAGACATGCACCTGGGGATAGTTTGATTGACAACACTAAATTGGCCCTAGACTGTGAATGTGAGTGTGGATGTTTTCTATCTGTGTTGGCCCTGTGATGAGGTGGCGACTTGTCCAGGGTGTACCCCGCCTTCCACCCGAATGCAGCTGGGATAGGCTCCAGCCACCCCCACGACCCCAAGAGGGACAAGCTGTAGAAAAATGATGAATGGAACTTTGTTTATATTTTAGGTATATCTTTTTTTTTTTTTGAGAGCTTCTAATACTGTAGATCAGGGGTCTCTAAACCTTTTCCACCAATTGCTGCATATTGAAAAGTCAAGTATGGGGAGGGGGCATTTTAATTATTATTTTATTTTTTATTTTTTTAAATGCTGAAAATAGATATTATATATACTGTATTTAAAGACAAACTTTGTGTTTTAGGTGACTGAGTGTATTACTATTATTAGTCTAAAAAAATAGCTTTTTATCATTAAATTCCAATTTGTTGCTCTTTTTTGTTATATTTTTACTGCTGTTTTTTTTAGATAGATATGCGGGGCGGTATAGCTCGGTTGGTAGAGCGGCCGTGCCAGCAACTTGAGGGTTGCAGGTTCGATCCCCGCTTCCGCCATCCTAGTCACTGCCGTTGTGTCCTTGGGCAAGACACTTTACCCACCTGCTCCCAGTGCCACCCACACTGGTTTGAATGTAACTTAGATATTGGGTTTCACTATGTAAAGCGCTTTGAGTCACTTGAGAAAAAGCGCTATATAAATGTAATTCACTTCACTTCACTTCACTTTTATTTGAAAATACACATGTGGAAGTCGCTTCCTAGCAGTTCCACTGAAGACATGGCACAAGAGTCCAGCGTGCATGTTTTACAAGGTTTTTAATGATAATATTTTTCAGTAATCGGTTTCTCTCCCAGAACATGACTTTTCAGTCATGTCCGTATCCTCCTCTCTCCTCTGCTCCCGGCCGCTTACTGTTAAAGACAACAGATGATTAGATTAACGCGTACCACCTGTGAAATCTAATCACCTACCAGCTGTGTTTCGCCGTCAGCACCTGCCCGATGGTGCTCGTCTTCAGTACCATGGACAGCGGCGGTGACTTTTCCTCCTGCAAGCAGCGCTGATCACACTCCTCCACCACAACACAACTTTTACATTTTAGCAGAAACGTTAGGCATATTTGTACTAAGTATCGTTTCGGATCAGTATCACTGATACTAGCCGGAATTTTACTTGGTATCGGATCGGAAAGAAAATCAGTGGTATCGCACAGCACGACCATGCAAACACTGCTCTGGAGGGCAGGTAGGAGGCCTGGTTATGTTTACTCATGGAAAATGACTGGCTTGTGCTCTATTACTGGACTGTGTTTTTGTGGAACTTTCTGACAAGCGCTGGTCATTTAAGGAAGTGTGTTGGCTGCACACGCTCTGACTGACAGCTGTTTGATGCGTGCATGCACTGATTAAAGGGGAACTGCACTTTTTTGGGATTTTTGCCCATCATTCACAATCCTTATGTAAGTCAAGAACACATATGTTTTTCTATTATTTTTTTTTAATGACTCATAATCCTTATGAAGAAAAAGGGGGTGGAAGCAAGTGTCTTTTCGTGTCGTTCTCGCCATTACCGGGTGTTATGCCCCACAATGTTATTTTCTAAGACACCTAGAGGTGGAAATCAGTTTTGCAGTTTGTGTTCTATTTTGACCCTCCTGTTTTGCCGTAGTCAGCTTAGTGAGGGTGTGTTTCAGAGAGCAGTAGAGAACAGTTGAGAGCAGATGTCAAACAAACAGGACGTACTGCAGGCTTTAAGCTTTCTTTTCGACTTTGAAGACTTTGAAGGTCTAAACCTGTAAGTTTATATGAATGTAACATGCATATGTGTATTGTGACACATTATTTGTGCATTTTCAGTTTAAGACTGCTTTAGTAAGATATTTGTGCCCATTGTTGAAAGCTAATTACTGGCAGCATTTTGTCGGTTTGGATGCTACGTAAACATGTATGTTGTATATAGACGTATGCTGAATGTAAAATGTTTGTTTATGTGTTTTTGTTCACAGTTTTACAAAATATACGATTGATCCTTCACTAAAAAGACCTAAACTACACTAGACGCTTGGGACTCTTTTTTCATCAAGGATTATATCATGTTAGCTATCTGCTAAGCTAACCAGCAAAAAGCAAGAGCAGAATACCGGGTCTAAATTGGATGTCAGAGTGTACCAACTTGTCGGAATACGTCCTTGTCCTCTTACTATCAGGTGAGACGCATGATTTATGACTCTACAATAAACTTTCACGGGCAAGAAAGAGAGGAAACGGCTGATTAGTCAACATTGACACACACGGTAGTGATCATCCGGCGCCGCTATAAAATAGTTTGTCTGCGTTAGCGCTTATAATAACTTTATCACTAATACTTGGTTAATATTCAAGTCATGAAATGTAAATTGTGTTATTGTTGAGGTCTTTGGATGTTTGTTTATTGGGTTTTCATGAGCGGAATGGAAGACCTCCCATTAGCTGCGTTGTAAGTTGACTTTTATTTATGTTTATTTATGAGAATGCATTAAAAAAAAACACATTTGTCCTCATGTCTTTCATGAAGAATGTGAACAATAGGCAACAAAAAAAGTGCAGTTCCCACTTTAACATGAGCTGTTTGCAACACGTGTGCTTGTTTATACGTTTGAACGCCGTCATTGTGGTTTAAACATTGCGATGTGGAGTTTCAATGCAGTGGATGGTATTGCTTTGTTGAAGTGAAACCATCTTTTCATCACACACTGTGGATTGAGTGGAATATATGATGCAATCGTTTCAACTGGACTGAAAAAAAATTTGATTTAAAAAAAAGAAAAGGCTTTGCTTTATGAAATTGAAAACCTGGAAAATGAGCTCAAAAGGTTTGTGAACGAAGTCAAAGGAATGATATCACATATTAAAGAGCTCATGAGACAAAAGACATTTTTTTCTCAATCAAGGAATTTCTGGAGAAGTTGAATACACTTGTTGAATGTACAAGCAATGCTCATGACAAATTGTTGCCACTACCTGCCACAAGATGAAGTGGATAAACAAGTCGAATGGTTTTCAGGCATAATAAAATACACCTAATCATTTCAAAATGAAACAAGACAATGGATAAAGGAAACCGAACAACATTACAAAAACCCACAAGAACCAACTAAAAAATAAAGAGGTCATGTGTTTTGTGATGCACACCAAATACCAATAAACCAGCCTATTTAAACTTGCGGCCCGTGGACCACATTCAGCCAAAGTCTTTTCATTTGGCTCGCCGAACATCACCTGAATAGGCTTGATGAAACCTTTCAAACTAGGGTGGCTCATGTATGCAGTTCCTCAGCCACCCTGCAGGGGGCAACAGCAGGGCATATGTGTCACAATGAAGCAGCAGTGGAAAGAGTAGAAGAAGAATACTCATTAAACCAAAAAATCTAAATAAATTCTAATAAATCTATGTGCGGCCATGCAGAACTACACTAATTCGCGCCACTTTAGGTCTAAGTCACGTACACTCTAGTCGCTTCCACTTAAGGACGTGCCCACAGGGGTGACGACAACGTAAATTAATCAGAGAGACAATGTAATACGGAAATCAGAAATAAATAAAACAAAAATACTGGTGAAAATAAGTTTTAGGTTAGGGTTTAGGGTTAGGTTTATGGTTATGTTTGGGTTTTGGTTAGGGTTAAAGGCCTACTATAATGATTTTTTTTTATTTAAACGGGGATAGCAGATCCATTCTGTGTGTCATACTTGATCATTTTGCGATATTGCCATATTTTTGCTGAAAGGATTTAGTAGAGAACAACAACAATAAAGTTTGCAACTTTTGGTCGCTGATAAAAAAAAAACCTTGCCCCTACCGGAAGTAGCATGACGTCACAAGCTGGAGTGCTGCTCACATTTCCCTATTGTTTACACCAGCAGCGAGAGAGATTCGGACCGAGAAAGCGACGATTACCCCTTTAATTTGAGCGAGGATGAAAGATTCGTGGATGAGGAAAGTGAGAGTGAAGGGCTATAGTGCAATGCAGGACGTATCTTTTTTCGCTCTGACCGTAACTTAGGTACAAGGGTTCATTGGATTCCACACTTTCTCCTTTTTCTATTGTAGATCACGGATTTGTATTTTAAACCACCTCGGATACTATATCCTCTTGAAAATGAGAGTCGAGAACGCGAAATGGACATTCACAGTGACGTTTATCTCCACGACAATACCTCGGCGAAACACTTTAGCTACGGAGCTAATGTGATAGCATATCAAATGCAGATATAAACAAAAGAAATAAACCCCTGACTGGAAGGATAGACAGAAAATCAACAATACTATTAAACTCTGGACATGTAAATACACGGTTAATGCTTTCCAGCTTGGCGAAGATTAACAATGCTGTTGCTAACGACGCCATTGAAGCTAACTTAGCAACGGGACCTCACAGAGCTATGATAAAAACATTAGCGCTCCACCTACGCCAGCCAGCCCTCATCTGCTCATCAACACCCGTGCTCACCTGCGTTCCAGCGATCGACGGAAGGACGAAGGACTTCACCCGATCATCCGTGCGTTCGGCGGCTAGCGTCGGCTAGCGTCGGCTAGCGTTGGCTAGCGTCGGCTAGCGCGTCTGCTATCCAAGTAAGTCCTCCTGGTTGTGTTGCTACAGCCAGCCGCTAATACACCGATCCCACCTACAACTTTCTTCTTTGCAGTCTTCATTGTTCATTAAACAAATTGCAAAAGATTCACCAACACAGATGTCCAGAATACTGTGGAATTTTGAGATGAAAACAGAGCTTTTTTGTATTGGATTCAAAGGTGTACCAATACTTCCGTTTATCTAGTGACGTCACGCGCATACGTCATCATACAAAGACGTTTTCAACCGGAAGTTTAGCGGGAAATTTAAAATTGCACTTTATAAGTTAACCCGGCCGTATTGGCATGTGTTGCAATGTTAAGATTTCATCATTGATGTATAAACTATCAGACTGCGTGGTCGGTAATAGTGGGTTTCTGTAGGCCTTTAAGGTTGGGGTTGGGGTTATGGTTGTATATAATCAGCAGAAAGCATAATAAATTCAACAACCGAAATAATAACAACCAACAGTTTGCTGCATGAGCCAACTTGCCAAGTGTAGCCTGAAGCATCCCACTGTACTCCACACAAAAAAATAATTCAGAGCAGGCTGAGAAGGATGCAGAAGATGGTATCCACACGCTGGTGTCAAGTGGTCTTACTGGGAATAGAGACCCAAATTGCGAGCTGCCAATTGTACCAGTCCAAGCAAAATCTAAAAAAGGAAATACAATTGTCACAACTTATGCTTTTTTGGATCAAGGAAGTACAGCACTTTTTGTACAGAAAGCTTAATGAATAAATTGCAACTCACAGAAAGGAAAGAACACATCCTTCTATGCACGATGAAACAACAGAAGGTTGTGAGCATAAACACAGTGTTAGGATTGGAGGTGGCTGCGTTACATGGGGGTGAATTTCTTGAGCTGCCTAAAGTCTATGCCAGTACACAAAGTAAATATTCCTGTACAAAAAAGGATATTAAAAATGGCTTTACCTGAAACACATTCACTTGTCTCAAATTGAAGCAGGAATTGAGCTCCTGATCGGAACAAATGTGCCAAAAGCCCTGGAGCCTTTAGAAGTGGTGTACAGTGAAGACGAAGGACCATTTGCCAGAAGGACTAGGCTGGGATGGACTGTTAATGGACCAGTGGGAGGCAGCAAATAGACGACCATAAATGGTAAAATGCTACAAATAACAGACAACAGAATCTCAGTTTTATCCAAAGTAATCTATGAAACAAATGACAATTCCAAAGCAACAGGCTCTGATGCAAAGGCAAGGACCAGATCTTCCAAGTACGATAAGAAACAAAAAGGTTACGAGCAAGAGAAGAAGAGGTGCAGGATCAAAGTACAGGATTCTTCCAGCAAGAAGAGTGGAAAGGAGGACGACGACGACCAAGATGGAGAGGACCGTAAAGATCGCGAAAGGGATCTCCAAAATACAGAAGGATGGCAAGCTGTGGACAGAGACGCAGAATGCCCTCGATGAGGAGGACGGGGGAAAGTGTATAGCAGAGCTGAAGAAGAAACTCTGTACAGACTTTGGACTTCACAGAAATCCATTTGTGAATTACTTTATTTTTATTTATTTATTCATTTTGCTTCTTTCTTTTTTGTGGGGGACATCTTTTTTGTTCACAATTGACTATGGACATGCTGTTTTTAATGAAGAAATAATATGCCAGTATGAATGATTATTTTTTTGAAGGCCACCATACATGCTTCTAAGATTGATATTATTGCTGCTGCATTTGTCTCCTGCTTGTTATATTGCTAAGGGTAATTATGAGAACATAATTAAGGGGCTGGTGTGTAAGAGCGAGAAATGTGTATGTAAGGTCACATTGGTGAGTTTGTGGGTGTATTCAAAGAACGGAAGTATGTGTCACATGACATTAGATGCAGGCACTATAAAAGGGGCGTTGTTAACTGCATTTGGCGTGGCGAGAGGAGAAATTTGAGCTGGATAACTATAATTTTTGTTGACCGCTTTTACATGCTATATTGCACGATTTATAGGAGAAATGGGACGCTTTATTGAAAGCTTTGGACTCTTCCACTACGTGCTCTCTATAGACGAACTAAGCAAGTTTTTCTTTTTGCACATTTTGCTTCTTCATTAAACCATTTTACGACATTGCATCCCGGAACTGTGTGTGTGCTTTACTGGCAAAACAGAAAGCATGTCAGACAAGTACTTAAACTTTCAAGCGACGGGCCATTACAAAATCGCTACCGTACATCAGTTTAAAGCAGGGGTCACCACGCGGTGCTGAGCTTGCCGATATCGATGCCGCAATTATCACCGCAATTATCACCAGGTGCGTGGAGCGCTCAGCTGGGCACAATTTAATAATCCTTGTGAACTGTATAAGAGGGCGGCAGCCGGGGAAGAGGCGCAGATAAGAGAAGGAGCCAGAGAGAGGCGGATGCAGAGCAAGAGCGAAAGAGAGCGCAAGGAAGACGACGACGCACGCAGCTGAAGAGCTGGAGCCTAGGAGCGAGCAGAAGACGAACGGCAAGGCTGAAAAGCAACCTGAAGAGTCTTTTTCTTATTGCAAAATAAAAAAGTCTACATCTGCTCGCAGAATGTCGTTTCTTGATGGTCCTTGGAACCCCCATGACAGCACGAAACTGTCACACAGTTTTTCTAAAATGTTGTGAAAATTACAAGAGAAAGGAGATAGTTTTTATTTCCATTTACCATTTTTGAAGATTGGGATTACCTTTGCAGTATTAATTTCACTCGAGCAGACATAATCTCAAGCTAATTCTGCCACCATCATCATCCACTGAATTAATCAATATTGAACTTTCCAAAAGACCACTAGAGCGTTTATGGATGATGGACATAATATCGCAGCAGTCAGTTAACTCTTTATTTTTAAATTGTTTTATTACAGTCGTAGCTCAGTTTACGAGTGCCCCATCTTGTGAATTGTTTTAGATGCTTGGCAATTTTTTGCCATTAATTGCCAGAAAAAACTTTAGCTATGTGCCAGCTTCAGATACCTCCTCTCCACGAGTTGGCATAGCGAAGGCCACAGTTAACACCGTAAGATTTGCCCAACATCCAGTTCCTTACTCTGTACAGCATTAGCTGGATAACTATAACCTTTGTTGTCTTTCGATGACATATGGATCGGATGAGCGCAACCCGAGCATCCAAACTGCAGTCGTATCGGCTACATATCGGATTTAGGACCACACACGAGAGAGACCTGGGTATGATTTTTTTTTTTTTTTATGTAATTGTACTGTTCACACACTGGCATGAAAAATCAGCTGTATGTCATATATCGGTATAAATATCTGATTGGCCTGCAATGTGAACAAAGCCTGGTGCAGAATCCAAAGTATGTGAAAAATGGCAGTAAAATGTGCATCAAGTTAAAAAACGAACAAGAACAAAGTGGGTGAGGAATAAAAAGGTGATGCCTGATAAAAAGCACAACAGGCTGCTCATGTTGCAGACGAATTTGGCCCTTTTTGAAGCATAACCAGATGCTTTTCTTGCATGTTGCATGTTCCTGAAATGAGTGCCATATTTAGGCAAACTTGGCATCAGATCCACGGAGACAGTGCCTTATCTTTTCCAACTTCTTGAAAGGTAGAGCATCTTGTATCTAAGTCAAGGGAGAGGTAAAGCAAGGATTCTTCCAGTGCATCAGCTAGCAAGCAAGCTGAGAAAAGCCCCAAAATTGGCAATTCAGGTTGGCAGTCGAATGTCTGGAGGTACCACGCCAAATAACACCACTATGTGAGGGACTCATACAAATTCAGGTGACAGCTAAAAGGGAAATAAACAGTTTCAAAACTGGGACAGGGCGAAGCAGTTCCAAACATGTGGGTAAGATCAGCTATCCCTTGATGATACCTATCACAAAGTGTATCCAAACACTTTGCATTGTATCACCCTGTGTCGAGCACAGATTGAAGAGAAGGTGATCATAACCAACTGCCATTTATCTTCATCTATGTTCCTGTTGAGTTCCAAAACCATGTTGCACGCAAATCACCAGTCACAGATCGACATGAATTAATGGCATTATATATACTAAACAAAAATATAAATGCAACACTTTTGTTTATGCTCCTATTTTTCATGAGTTGAACTCAAAGATCTAAAACTTTTACTTTATACATAAAATGCATATTCCTCTCAAATATTTCACAATAGTTCACAAATCTGTTTAAGTCTGTGTTAGTGAGCACTTTTTCTTTGCCAAGATAATCCATCCGTCCTCACAAGTGTGGCATATCAAGATGCTGATTAAACAGCATGATCATTGCACAGGTGTGCCTTAGGCTGCCCACGATAAAAGGCCACACTCAAATGTGCAGTTTTGCTTTATTTGGGGTCTGGGGGGTCAGAAAAACAGTAAATATCTGGTGTGACCACCATTTGCCTCACACAACAACACATTTCCTTCGCATAGAGTTGATCAGGCATTGATTGTGGCCTGTGGAATGTTGGTCCACTCGTCTTCAATGGCTGTGCGAAGTTTCTGGATATTGGCAGGAACTTGAACACGCTGTCTTATACGCCGATCCACAGCATCCCAAACATGCTCAATGGGTGACATTTCCGGTGAGTATGCTGGCCATGCAAGAACTGGGATGTTTTCATCTTCCAGGAATTGTGTACATATCCGTACAACGGGGGGCCGTGCATTGTTATGCTGCAACATTAGGTGATTTTCTCGGTTGAATGGCACGTTATCTCTGTGCATTCAAAATGCCATCAATAAAATGCACTTGCATTTGTTGTCAATAACATATACCTTCCCATACTATAACCCCACCCCCACCATGGGCCACTTGATTCACGTTGACATCAGCAAAACGCTCTTCTGCACGGCGCCACACATGCTGTCTGCCATCTGCCCTAAACAGTCCATCCATCCGTTTTCTACCGCTTGTCCCTTTCGGGGTCAGGTGTACCGCGCCTTCTGCCCAAATGCAGCTGAGATAAGCTCAAGCACCCCCCCCCTGAACAGTGACAACCAAAATCAATCCGTGAACAGAACACCTCTCCAACGTGACAGACGCCACCGAGTATGAGCATTTTCCCACTGAAGTGGGTTAAAACGACTAACTGCAGTCAGGTCGGGACCCCAATGACGACGACGAGCATGCAGATGAGCTTCCCTGAGACGGTTTCTCACAGTTTGGTTACGCTAACCAAATGTTGCAGCAGCTGTCCGGGTGACTGGTCTGTAGGTTCACTTGCTGGATATGGAGGTCCTGGGCTGTTGTGGTTATACGTGGTCAGCGGTTGTGAGGCCGGTTGGATGTACTGCCAAATTCTCTGCAACACTTTTGGAAATTAACATTCAATTCACGGGCAACAGCTCTGCTGGACATTCCTGCAGTCAGGATGCCAACTGCACGCTCTCTCAAATATTTGTGGCATTGTGCTGTGTGACAAAACTGCACATTTCAGTATGGCCTTTTATTGTGGGCAGCCTAATCATGATGTTTAATCAGCATCTTGATATGCCACACCTGTGAGGCCAAATGGATTATCTTGGCAAAGACGAAATGCTCACTAACACAGATTTAGACAGATTTATGAAAAATATTTGAAAGGAATAGGTATTTTGTGTATATAGTAAAAGTTTTAGATCTTTAAATTCAACTCTTGAAAAATGAGAGCACAAATAAAGGTGTTGCGTTCATATTTTTGTTCGGTTTAGTTCGGAGATACGGTATTCCCTTTGGAATATGGTTTGTGCTTAAAAGGTGAACTGCACTTTTTTGGAATTTTATCTATCGTTCTATCATTTTGAGATATACGAAGACACATTTTTATTTTATTTTTTTTGCTTTCTAACATGTAAAAATTAGCTCGTTCTTTGTTGCTAGTAATGCAGCTATTGGGAGCAATTGATTCTACCACTAAATCACTTTAAAAATGCATTAAAAAACCATCAACAATACTTAATTTACGTTCGGTAACCTGTGGCAACATTGTTATTGTAAGAGCGAACACTGAGGAACTTTTTTTTCTAGCATAGTAACACATCGGTATGCTTCAGTATTAGCTGTACAAGCTAACTATGGAAAGAGATAAGCCTTCTTCTACCTGAGCACGAAATGCGTTTGAGTTTGTAATGCACAAAACACTGCGAAAGGACACTAATCTGTACTGACATGACGTGCTGCGTGTGTCATGATCAATATAAAGTGTGACTCACTCGATGGACAATTGTTTGTTTGGTCCAGCTGGCCGAGAACGTTTTTACTGATTTATTTGGGTAAGCACTCCATTTATGTTGAAATAGCATGGCTTCAAATTCCACATTTTGCATTTTCAAGTCACTTTTACCTCACTCTCTTGGCTTCTGTCAGCTCCAATGTCTCACTCGTCCTTAGTGCTGGCTTCTAGAAGCAGTGGATCATCCTTCGTATATTTAGCTTCAAAAAGATAAGGTTGTGAATCTTCATTTTATATACAGACATACATACATATATATATATATATATATATATATATATATATATATATATATATATGTGTGTGTGTGTGTGTGTGTGTGTGTGTGTGTGTGTGTGTGTGTATATATACCGTATTTCCTTGAATTGGCGCAGGGAATATAGTATTCGCACGTCTAGAATTACTGCCGGGTCAAACTCGTTTCTCAAAATAATTAACGCATGCTTGGCCTTATCGCCGGTTTATTATTGAAGCCGGATCAAATTCGTTTTGCAAAATATTAATTTTATTATCGCATGTCTATAATTTTCACCGGGTCAAACTCGTTTCGCAAAATATTTAGCATATGGCTAGAACTTCCACCGGGTCAAATTCGTTACGTCACGAGTGACGCATCTGTCCTCATTTTCAAAATGGAGGAAGCTGATTTCAGTAGTTTACAATCGCACAAAGGAAAAAAGATAAAGAGCTATTCAGTAGGATTTAAGGTCCAAGCTATTGAATACCGGCACAGTATGTTAAAGAGAACAGTAAGCATCTATGTTTTATTAATATACCGTAGCTGCGTGTGTGAAATACTGTATAAGTCATTAAATGACTCCCGCCTCCTGGTGGTAGAGGGCGCTGCCGCGCTAGTGATCCTTCTTGCGACTTCCGGTACTGCAGAAGAAGTGAACACACGCAGCAAGAGATTTTTTTTTTTTTAACAAGGAGGATTACATACCGGTATCTAAAATAAAACAGTTTTCTAAACTGGACTTTCAATGGAAGCAGGAGGTAATAATTAAAGGAATATCTCCATCGAGACAGAGACTTTTAAAACGGAAAAAAGAAAATAATGAAGACTTCTATAAACAAGTTATCGATGCTTTTGGTCAGAAGGAGCTGCAAATGGACTCCATTTATAAGTACAGGTAAGACCATAATAACGTTTTTTTTAATTAAATGTGCTTTTCATGATGGTATGCTTACATCACACTCAAAGCGCACGCCTAAATTTTATGGATTCCTTTTGGTAAACGCCGGAGTGAGAAGAGGTTTTAAAATAATTACCGCATGCACGGCCATCCCTCCGGTTTCCGGTAAACGCAGGAGTGACAGGAGGTTTTAAATTAATTAACGCCCCTGCGGCTATTCAAGGAAATACGGTATGTATGTATTTATTGCGTCCTTTTCGATTTACGAACATTTACATCGCGCCAAAAATGCCTCTGTGTGCGGACCATGTCCTCAATTTGAGGATTTTATCAACAAAGGGGGCTTTGTTCCACAGCAAGTCTTTATTTGTGATGAAACCATACAATATGCCACAGCGGACCTCATTACAGCAAAGGAGAAGGCATTTCCAGGACACAAGCTGACGAATGAATGAATGACAAACTGCTTGTTTGTGCTAACGCTAGCGGCAACTATATGAACCCACTGTTCGTTTATCCCTCCGAAACTCCCAGAGTGTTCAACAATGCTACAAATATTCACAGACACAATATGATAGTATTTATTTATTTATTTATTTTATTTGTGTGTGTGTGTGTGTGTGTGTGTGTGTGTGTGTGTGTGTGTGTGTGTGTGTGTGTGTGTGTGTGTGTGTGTGTGTGTGTGTGTGTGTGTGTGTGTGTGTGTGTGTGTGTGTGTGTTCTTGTATTTCTACCCTTCTTGAGACATCAACAAGGAAAAGTACCTTCCATATGAAGACCGTTGAACAAGTTAGGACTGAAATAATGGTCCCAATACAGAAAACCATTGCATCTGATAGATAATGTCTCATTTGCACCCCTTGTGGTGAAATCTATCAACATTTGGGTGGTCCCAAAAAGGAGTGATATTTCAAATTGACTGTGTGTCTGTTTTAAAAGTGCTCACCCTCTGGTCAACATATGAACTAACAAGTGTGTGTACAAATTTGAAGTGCTCCTCCTATGGCCAACATATGTAACAAGAATAAGAAATTGAAATGTGCCTTCTTAGGCCAAAATTAATTAAAAAATAAAAATAAATATGTATATAGAGACATACTGTAGTAACTTGAAGTAAATAATAAAGATTAAAAACCAATTACACACAAAAAATTAACAAAAAGCTTACCTTTTTTATATTTGCATAGTATGTATATATTATGGCGGTGGTGTCAGAGAGGAGAAGTCTAGCAAAACTCCTAGCCATTATGGACAAAACCTCCCACCCACTACACTCGGACCTTGCGGGGAGAATGAGCACGTTCAGTGGAAGGTTCAGACTTCCAAAATGCAACACGGAACGACACAGGAGGTCCTTCATACCGACAGCCATCAGACTGTATAATGCATATGTTCCTTGACTGCACTTAAATGTAGAGTATATGTAGAATACATTTATATTATTTATATATTATATATATATTATATTATATATATATATTATATTATTTATTATTATTACTGTCTATTGTGAGCGAACCGTGGTGCTGAATTTCCCTCAGGGATCAATGAAGTACTTTCTATTCTATTCTATTAATGTTGTAAATACAAATCTTTATATATCTACAAAGGGTGGTCCTAAAGAGGTAGGCATTTTTCGGAAGTCTCAAGAAGGTAACAAATACAAGAATGTGAGTGTCTGTGTGTGTGTGTGTGTGTGTGTGTGTGTGTGTGTGTGTGTGTGTGTGTGTGTGTGTGTGTGTGTGTGTGTGTGTGTGTGTGTGTGTGTGTGTGTGTGTGTGTGTGCGTGTGTACAAACATATTTTGTAAATCTTAAGTACCCAGTGGAGTGCATTGAAGTACTCCCAGGGATAATAGTACCCCCATTGGAGAACCAGTGTAAGGCTTAGAACATGCAAAACAACAAACCAAGCTGGATGCTTCCTGTAGTCTAATCTGTTGCCCGATAGATACAGACAGTAGATAAAAGAATGGACGGATGGACAGACAAATAGGACTTCATTTGTGCCCAAAGGAAAATTCGTACAAAAGCATACGATCCAGAGCAATCATTAAAATAAAACACAGCACTGGAGGTGATACAGATACAGCTACGTGAATCAGTTTGATCATCATAATACTTTGGCTTAGATTTTTATCCTCTTTATCGTCACCCCCTCCGGGGCTTACGAATGCTCAAGTTGCCTTGCCAGAGTCAGTGATTCTGTCTCTTACATCTCAATCACTTTTGCCTCTGGTTAAAAAAAAAAACACTTGAATATTCTTAATGAAACTCCTCCAGCCTTCATTCAGCAAATCATAAGCTTCCCTTTATGTTTGCGCACTCATTAAACTCAGAAGAGAGCAGCAAGGGGAAGAAAAAGATTGGATTCTGCCAGAAGAGTTAAATACCCTTGAGGTTTTGAATATGTGCCATGTTTAACAGGCTAGAACTGAGGATACTAGACAACAGCTTGGGAAATAGAAGTCTATAGACAGAGCTCCAGGCCAGCAGACCCACTAAGGATAATGTACTATGGTTGTTGTGTCACTGTGAGAAGTCATGATGATCACCCGTCATGGCCACAGAGGGAGGCAAGCAAAAGAAAGAGGTTTGAAAGGAAGGTCGAAGAAATGATGGAACAAGACTCGATATCTCCATTTCAACTTGGTCACACTGAATGCAGCCCAATTATCTCAGTTGGTCCATGATCCTGGGAAAGGAAAGTCCACAGAAAGGGGATGTTAAAAAAAAGGTGGTGGTGGGGGGGGGGGGCACTGACATTCAGACTTAGAGGCTGAACGGATGGCAACAAATTCACGGTCCTTTCACAAAACATGGTCGCCTGCTGCATGATGGATCATTGAGCCTCAGACTGGCACTCAGTGATGGGACCCAAAATAGGAAGCAATTCTAAAAAGATATGGGGCCAACTTCATGTAGAAATAAAATATCTCATGTTTGGATGTAATCAGCTCCAACAAGACATTAAATAGATGGCTTACCCAAATAACCTGATAATAAAACTATTTTTTTAAGTCAATATAATATATAATGTCAAAATATCAATCCCATAGTTGGATCCCACACACCTGGCAAGGTGAGTAATGAAAAACCCATAAGAACCCAGACACATTTCTGCTCAAAGTGGAACACATAGAACCCAATTATGATGTTTTTTCATTAGTAATAATACTAATTAATGTCAATGATTAGTGATCTACAGTGGTTCACATATACAGTATGTTACATTGTTCATGGTGGATGCAACTCAATTTAACACTTTTGTGCTTAGTACCACAAATGTACCTGAAATTTAAACAATTAGCTTCTTATATTCTGTTGATCTGCTGTTTGTTGTGGTTACTCATTTTCTTTCTGTCTCCTTCACATGTTTACACCATTGACTTCAGGCGGAAGACATTACCACTGTGTGCACCTGTTTGTTGACAATTGTCTTCACTCACTCTATAAATGCCTAATGATTACACGTGATCGCAGGTTCGTACTGGCCCAACCATTTCCTGAATCCTTAACTTTTACCTCTTCCAGGTGTGATACTGCGTTTTACTGCTTGCTTGCGTATCTAAATTATCTGTGATACCGTCCGGCCAAGCTGGCTGTTGAAGCCTCCCCGGTTCATGTTTTGTTACCGTGTGTTTGCTGTTACACTGCTGCGTGTGTTTTTTCCGTATTTTGAGCATTAAAAGACTCTAAGCTGAATTGCACCTGGATCTTCCTTTTTGCATACTGAAAATTCTTGAGAAAAACTTAACAGAACCTATGTCAACATTAAAATAATTGACATTTATGACCAAATAACCAAACAAAGTCATGTCTTAAATATTTATATCATAAATGTAAACATTTCAAGTAAAAAGTATTGGCAATACTGGCTGTTTAGGCCTATTTATTTGGTATCGGATCCAAAAATTACCCACAAAGATACCACATTTGCAGTATTGTCCACACTGTGACAGATTTTTTTTTTTTAAATGTAATTGTATTCATATAAAAAATACTTAAAAAATATATAAAAAATATGTGCCTCCCTGTTGGTATAAACAGCCTCAGTTTGTCACGGCGCAATCCCGCATGTCATCTGCTGCAAACGCAGCCGGCACCTCCGCTAGAAGCGCGCCGGGACACGCCCCTGCTCGCTGTTCCCGCATCGCGGCCACGCGCCTGCACGGCTGCAGGCAATCATCAATCCGTACACCTGGGCCTGATGAGGGCAGCCAGCATAAAGATCAGCGGACCCAAAGATCCAGTGCCGGAACATAGTTCACTCTTCGTAGTAAGCATCCCGTCTCTGGCTTCCCTCTGCCTACTTGCTCTATCTATGCCTACCCTGTGCCTGTGTCTGATGTCCTCTGTGTTCCCCGTAGTGTTCCCTCTGTTGCCCGTGATCGAGCAGTGTGCCTTGACTTCCCACTGGATTTTGGACTGCCTCCCTCGATCCTCTAACCCCGCCAGTGACGTGCGGTGAGGTTCATGTCTAGTGAGGCACTGACTTCATCACAGTCAGATTTACAAACATATGAGCCCTAAAGAGTATCTTATTCACCATTTGATTGGCAGCAGTTAATGGGTTATGTTTAAAAGCTCATACCAGCATTCTTTACACATACAAACTGTAGCACACAAAAAAGCACATTTAATAAAAAAAACATTATTATGGTCTTACCTTTCTTGCTGGACATCCACACAGCCAGCCTTTGCGTGTGTACCACCTTTCCATGATGACAGGTGAGGCCCCGCCTCCCCTGCCTCTACTGACTGCACGTCACTGGGACACGAAATTCGCCGCCTCTCACTTTCCCGCGGACTACCTTCTCACCGCAAGGGGTAACCCTTTGGTCTGACAAAGGATTACTCTAGTAACATTTACACTGTTAATTCTACACATCGTCTTGCACCATTCACGTAGAGTATCATACACACCCCAACTATTCAGCAGCATCAATAAACCTATTGAACCGATCCCTGCTGTGGTGTCGTCTTCTTCCCCCGCCGTACGTAACACAGTTGGCAGTTTTTGGATGTTTTTTTAGAGTTCTGTATCGTTGGAAGCAGTGGCAGCGTCCATGTGAGGGAAGCTCATTATCAACGACTCTCTACCAGATCTGGGCAAAATGCAACTTGGGCCGCATGTGCCCCATTAAGATTTTAATCTGGCCCTCCGCACGTTTACTAATAATTTTTTTAGACCTTTGACATTGAAACTGTAGCCGCCAGTGGCGGGCCGTGCGTTTCCCACCTAGGCCTTCAGTGATATTCGACTTCAGTGATTACCTCTCAAAAAACATCATTTATGTCACTACATGACCATTGCTGAAGAAATACTATACAGGAACACATTTACACACTACTGTGCATTGAATCATCTCAAGAGTATACAAAACGAGTTATTTTCTGGCGCATTTAAAAATAAATTAAAACGCTTCAACAATTATAACATATCTTATGTGGTACTGTAAAAATAAAAATTGCAACAAACATATTAAAAGTGAGAAAATAAAATATTTGAACTCACTTTTCGACGCCGTTTTAACCAGTGGTACCCCTCGTCGTCGGCTGATTCCCGTCTCACAAGATCTATCTTCTCTTGAAATATCCTTCTTGAAAATGGCCTTGCAAATATATTGTAGCGTTTGATGAGTTAATAATGGTTTTTAGTTGAAGATGTAAAGAAAAGATTTCACTCTGCCAGATCTATGTCAATTTTAATAATCCTGTTAATTTTGAACACATGTGAATGAAGGGCATACTTAGTCAACAGCCATACACGTCACACTAAGGGTGGCCGTATGAACAACGGCAACACTGTCATAAATATGTGCCATATGATGAAACCACACTAGACAAAAATGACAAACCCATTTCGGGAGAATATTTGCACCACAACACAACATAAACACAATAGAACAAATTCCCAGAATTCCCTGCAGCACCAACTCTTCCGGGACGCTACAATACATCTGCCACCTCATCAACGATTTGTTCTCCTTCTCTGCTATCCCGGTCTGGCTACGGCGCAACACATCCCGCTTCCTGCTAAATTTAAACTTTTTATTGGATACTCACTTTGGAATGACAAGTGAGTATCCAATCACAGTCTCGTTAACATCAGGCCTTAGATAGGCTACTGTTAACAACTTGTGATCTGATTAGCTATCGCAACTGTCTCTCAACTCTATGTATTCTCAAATTCATCCGCTAACGGTCCCGGTAAGTATCCAATCACAGGACTCGTAAACATCATGTTCAACGTGAGGCCATCTGGAAGGCCTTACTGACAACAACTTGTGATCTGATCTATCGCAACTGTCTATCACTGTATGTCCCCGTTCACTTACAGTGCACAGACGCCCGCATTGTTGATTCTGAAGGCCTCGGGCAGATTTCGTACAGCATGGCAGCATAAACTGGCTGAATTCTGATTGGATACAAACTAAAACTAAAACCAACAGCACTGGAACGAGCATAATATGACATGAAGAGAATATGAATAATTTTAGATATTTAGGGAAAGTAAATTTAAAAATACTGTTATCTTTAATTATGATCATGATTTCTGGTTATGTCAGGCCAGCAGAGAAGGCTTTGCTGGCCCTGACGGCACACCACAGGTAGCCGCCATTATGATGTGCAGTGCTGTTTTCAAAATTCCATAAGTCTTGAACAATGGAAAGTATGTCAATGGTTGGAACTTTTCACTTGTGAGGGATTTACGGGTTATTACGGTAATCTACATCACAGTAGCTCCAAACAGACGGGGCACCAAGCAGTGTGGACAGGGTTTGTTTTCAGAGCAGCCAGCCAACCTGAAACACGGGTGTGAAGCAGATTTTTAGAACAAAGTTACGCAGAAAAGTGATATTGCATCAGATTAGGTGTTTTTTACCCTTTAAATTCATATTTTGCCGTGTGTGTTGCATTTTTGTTGCATTTTGCCTGATTGTAAAAGACGTCGATCAAAGAGGTGGTCTGAGAAATAAAAGAGGAGCAACGTTCATATGCTGTTAATATTCAGTGTTTTATCGTTCGTAGTTAATATTGTAAATCCGACATTCTATTTTTATGTACAATCCGGGGGACACAGTTAGTAAAAAAAAAAAATTCAATTCAATTCTGTTTTTTGAAGTGTTGTCATAACGGTTTTAGCATTCATTCAGTCATTGTGTGTTTTTGTATTAGTGTTCCTGAAAAAAGGGACCCCAGCACAAATATTGTATCAGATTTTTACACACAACTATAAACCAGCCTTTAGACACATTAGACACAAGCCAAAATAATTGCCCAGGTCTGCTCTAAACAGTCTTTAATAACATATACAACTATATAAAGAACCTAGATTTTACCAAGAAAACTTCATTTATGAGATTATAAAATTATCTGTATTATCCCGGAAAAACGGATTGATGCTTTGGCAGTGGTTTATATTTCAAGGTCACTGATGTGCTCATTTTGCTGGCAAAACAAAAAGGTATTCAGTCTCAGACAGATCATCCAATCATCATGCGGAAGCTCAGCCTCCATGACTGTCTAATTTGGCTGCAGTGGAACAACCCACTCTATGCTCCCCCATTGAAGTCAATGGACACTCAGCTTCCACACTGTTTATTGCACTGTGACTGCCACCACAATGAATGAGAAGAAAGTTTTATCAGCTGTCGTAAAAAGTATCTTCTTCTGAACAGAGGTTCAACACACTAGCGCATATTTATTAAATGAAATGTACACACAAAAGTAGATATTTGACCACCTATTTTTTTTATATTTTAGGGCACAGGTGTCAAACTGCCACATCATTATATAATAGCATGCGTCAAGTACTTTTGTTTCCGTTATTTCCATCGTGATAGAAATGTTTTTATTTACTGCATGCAATTGCATATCTTTTAAAGTAAAGCAATTATCTGATTTATTATTATTATTATATTATTATTATATAAATAAATAACAATCAGATCTCATATATGATTTTAAAGTATCCATCAATTTGAACGTACACAAATCTGATAATGCAACGCGTTGGCAAGATGAGGGGATTATACATGTATATTCATATGGGGCGGTACCTCTGGATTGGCAGACCGGGGTGGTGGTTCCTCTCTTTAAGAAGGGGAACCGGAGGGTGTGTTCTAACTATCGTGGGATCACACTCCTCAGCCTTCCCGGTAAGGTCTATTCAGGTGTACTGGAGAGGAGGCTACGCCGGACAGTCGAACCTCGGATTCAGGAGGAACAGTGTGGTTTTCGTCCTGGCCGTGGAACTGTGGACCAGCTCTATACTTTAGGCAGGGTCCTTGAGGGTGCATGGGAGTTTGCCCAACCAGTCTACATGTGTTTTGTGGACTTGGAGAAGGCATTCGACCGTGTCCCTCGGGAAGTCCTGTGGGGAGTGCTCAGAGAGTATGGGGTATCGGACTGTCTCATTGTGGCGGTCCGCTCCCTGTATGATCAGTGCCAGAGCTTGGTCCGCATTGCCGGCAGTAAGTCGGACACGTTTCCAGTGAGGGTTGGACTCCGCCAGGGCTGCCCTTTGTCAACGATTCTGTTCATAACTTTTATGGACAGAATGTCTCGGCGCAGTCAGCGCGTTGAGGGGATCTGGTTTGGTGGCTGCAGGATTAGGTCTCTGCTTTTTGCAGATGATGTGGTCCTGTTGGCTTCATCTGGCCAGGATCTTCAGCTCTCACTGGATCGGTTCGCAGCTGAGTGTGAAGCGACTGGGATGAGAATCAGCACCTCCAAGTCCGAGTCCATGGTTCTCGCCCGGAAAAGGGTGGAGTGCCATCTCTGGGTTGCGGAGGAGACCCTGCCCCAAGTGGAGGAGTTCAAGTACCTTGGAGTCTTGTTCACGAGTGAGGGAAGAGTGGATCGTGAGATCGACAGGCGGATCGGTGCGGCGTCTTCAGTAATGCGGACGATGTATCGATCTGTTGTGGTGAAGAAGGAACTGAGCCGGAAGGCAAAGCTCTCAATTTACCGGTCGATCTACATTCCCATCCTCACCTATGGTCATGAGCTTTGGGTTATGACCAAAAGGACAAGATCACGGGTACAAGCAGCCGAAATGAGTTTCCTCCGCCGGGTGGCGGGGCTGTCCCTTAGAGATAGGGGGAGAAGCTCTGCCATCCGGGAGGAGCTCAAAGTAAAGCCGCTGCTCCGCCACATGGAGAGGAGCCAGATGAGCTGGTTCGGGCATCTGGTCAGGATGCCACCCGAACGCCTCCCTGGGAGGTGTTTAGGGCACGTCCGACCGGTAGGAGGCCACGGGGAAGACCCAGGACATGTTGGGAAGACTATGTGTCCCGGCTGGCCTGGGAACGCCTCGGGATCCCCCGGGAAGAGCTGGACGAAGTGGCTGGGGAGAGGAAAGTCTGGGCTTCCCTGCTTAGGCTGCTGCCCCCGCGACCCGACCTCGGATAAGCGGAAGAAGATGGATGGATGGATGGATTCATATGGGTAAGCAGCCCTCTGAAGACCGCCCAAACTTTGATGTGACCCTTAATGAAAACACATATGACACCCCTGTTTTAGGGGGAGCTGAGCTTCTCTTGCAGTCTCACAACAATTGCCACTGGTCCGAAATGTGTACACGCAAGGGAGAACTGGTTTCTAATTTGATAGACTGTTTTATTTTGACTTATTGAATTGAATACATTGAATACATTTGGATATATGTGTTTACATGCGCATTAGCTGGTTTTCGCTGATTTCATGCATACATGCTAGACTAAAGGCTAGAGCTACACGACCACCGCTACCTAGCCTGCTGCTAGCTAATGTGCGCTCACTCGACAACAAGCTGGATGAGCTGAGAACCAGCATTACATCCCAGCGTGAACTGAGAGAATGTTTTGCTCTTATTTTCACGGAAACCTGGCTTTCGGACAGCATCCCAGACTCTGCCATCCAGCTAGCAACGCACTCAGTCTACTGTGGAGACCGGACAATGGCTTCAAGAAAGGCGAGAGGCGGCGGCGTCTGTGTTTACGTGAGTAACAGCTGGTGCTCGGACGTACAGGTGGTTGAAAGACACTGCTTGGACAATATTGAGTTTTTAATGGTGAAATGCAGACCTTTTTACCTGCCAAGGGAGTTCAGTGCAGTGTTTATACTGTCTGTTTACATCCCGCCACGGGCGGACTCCACAACAGCGCTGGGGCTGCTGCATGACGTCATCAGTAAACAAGAGACCGCACACCCCGATGCTGTGTTCACGGTAGCAGGACCCATCACTCACTGTGACAACAGCAGAGGTACGTACAGTTCTGAGGAGAACAAACCCACAGAAGGCAGCCGGCCCAGACTACATACCTGGCCGGGCCTGCAGGGTCTGTTCATCAGAGCTGGCTGATGTACTTGCTGACATATACAACTTGTCACTAGCACAAGCTGTTGTACCACCTGCTTCAAGGCCACCACCATCGTGCCCCTGCCAAAGAAAAACACTGTGTCACCTGTCTGAATGACTATCGCCCCGTTGCACTCACCCCAATGGTGATGAAGTGCTTCGAGAGGATAGTCATGTCACACATCAAGAAGACCATCCCAGACACACTGGACCCTCTACAGTTTGCCTACCGGCAGAACCGGTCCATTGAGGATGCAGTCAACACCGTTATCCACACCACCCTCACCCACTTGGAGGGCAAGGACACCTATGCCAGGCTATTATTCATCGACTACAGCTCTTTAATACGGTCATCCCACAAAAACTCACTGCTAAACTCCTCACTGTTGGTTTGACACCGGCTCTCTGTGACTGGGTGCTGAACTTTCTCACAAACCGGCCCCGGTCAGTCAGAGTCGGCAACCAGACATCAGGCACAAAGGTTCTAAGCACAGGGACCCCCCAAGGCTGCGTGCTGAGCCCCCTGTTGTACACCCTCTTCACACACGACTGTGTGGCCTTCCAGAACAACACCAGTATCATAAAGTTTGCAGATGATACTACGGTCGTCGGACTGATCACCGGGGGATCTGAGGCAGCGTACAGAAGGGAGGTAGATGAACTGGTGGCCTGGTGTCAGGATAATAATCTCTCCTTGAACACAGACAAGACCAAGGATATGATTATTGACCCACGGAGAAGGAGTGCACAGTACACACCTCCGTACATAGGGGAGACGGAGGTGGACAGGGTGAAAACCTTTAAATTCCTCGGGACCCACATCAGTGAGGACCTCACCTGGGTTCACAACACCCAACAAACAATAAAGTCAATAAAACAATAAAAATCACCAAAAATGATTCCCGGGCGCGGCTACGCTGCTGCCCACTGCTCCCCTCACCTCCCAGGGGGTGATCAAGGGGATGGGTCAAATGCAGAGGACAAATTTCACCACACCTAGTGTGTGTGTGACAATCATTGGTACTTCAACTTTAACTTTAACTTTAAGAAAGCCCAGCAGCGACTGTACTTCCTAAGAAGGCTGAGAAAATTTGGCATGCCACCCAAAATTCTCAGCAACTTCTATAGAAGTACGGTTGAGAGTGTCCTTACCAGCTCAATCACGGTCTGGTATGGAAACTGCGCTGCTAAGGACAGGAAGGCACTCCAGCGAGTGATTAAAACTGCTCGGTACATATCAGGAGCAGCCTTCCCCTCACTACAGGACATGTACTCTACCAGGGCCAACAGGAGAGCACACAACATCATAAAGGACAGTGCACACCCCCAGCACAGTCTCTTCAGCCTCCTACCATCAGGCAGACGATACAGGAGCCTGAAAGCCAGGACTACGAGACTGATAAACAGTTTCTACCCACAGGCCATCAGGTTTGTGAATGCTAACTTGTGAATGCTAGCTCCCCTAGCTACCTCCTCCCTTTTTTACTTTTATCTTTTGAACAAAAGACAGCTACCATGACCACCCCCGAACTGTGAACCATCACTGTAGACACTTTTCACCTTTGATCACTAAAGACGCTTTTAATTGCTGCTGTGATCCAATGTCACCTCCATATTTATACTGTTGACTGTGAATCAGAATGTGCACTAATGTTATGTTACTCACTGTGCCTTGTATATATTTTTTTATTTTAGCTAAGTACCGTGTGACTTGTTGAAGGGTGGACTAGCAAAGTAAGATTTTCATTGTACGGCAAACTGTCTGTTTAACTGTGCATATGACAATAAACAATCTTGAATCTTGAATCTTTTTACACAATGAGTGTATCACCAAAAAAGTAAAGCTATAGTTTTATTATTACCTATTTCTGACCTTTCCTGAAACTTTCATCAAAAGCTATGTTGCTAACTAACTAGCTAACAAACACATAAACCCCAGCGTAATAATCCAAAACTGTCACAGAGACTGTGACAAAACGGGTTCCATTGTGCATCAAAGGGTTCTCGTTAACACAGGAATAAAAATGATGAATAAATACAGTATTCAAAAACGAACAAACTAATCAAAATGCCAATAAAAAAAATTTCCGACTCAATAAATCTTGAATCATTCAATGAGAATGTATAAATGCAAGAGGGAACCGGTTTACAATTCCAATTCCAATCCTGACATGTTGAGAAAAATACTAATTAGAGTTTAAAATGCAATACTTTGCTTTTTTAATGCATGTAAATGTACTAAGTTTGTGTATATGGGGGGCCAGCGGTGCTGGGATCAGGAAGGGGTGGGAGGTCCTTCAGGAGTATTATGTATGGGGGCCCAAAATGCGGTGCTATGCCCTGGGTCCCACATCTAATGGGGGAACAATGCTAACACCCAGTTGTCAGTGCCAATGAAAGTCACAATAACAGATAAAAAAACCTTAAAGGTGAACTGCGCTTTTTGGGGATTTTGCCTATCATCCACAATCCCTATGTGAGACAAGAACACACATCTCTTTCTCTTTTTTGGGTGTTCTAAATAGTGCAAAAAAATGCTAGCAAGAGGTGGCTAACAATACAGGTAATGTGAGCTGACCTCGCTTATAAACCCCTCTAAAAACATCCAAAATCCTCCAATGTCAGACAACGGTTGTGTAGGTCACGACCAACAATTGCAGAAAAGACAGGCAAAGTGCAGGTAAAATATATTTAATGACACACAATGCAGAAAGGAAGTGTACAAAAGGGCAAAACAGTCACAGGAAACATATAGGAAAAGCTATACAGCATGGAGCTACAAATCACAATGACCAGAAGGCAGGGCTGGCATAAAAATCATCAAGGTTGGCAACCAGGGACAGGGGTGTCCTAATTGGGGACAGATGAGGGAGCCAGCGCTCAGACAAGCGAAATGGAAAATTTAAAAAAATAAGAGCACTGGACAGAAAATAAAACAAAATACCAGAAACTAAGAATTAATGTCGTGAGAGGTTATGACACCAACAAGACTTTAAATACATGTTGTATGTATGTAAATTAGTAGCACGCACATTCATGATAGCATGTACATCTTTACAGTATTTTGGTCATGTTATGCATTACCGGAACTTCTTCAAGGGCACATTAATTACACAGAGTGCATAGCAACGCATGCTACTTCCGTCAACAACAACTACTACTAATCATGGCAGACTTTGTGAGAGCTAACCACAATTACTTTGGGACAAATGAGGATCCAGAACCTATACGTACACATTTGTGATCTGACTATATTGAGGATATACTAGTGTTGAACAAAATACAAACGTAACAAAACAGTGACTTACAATAGTCGTTCTCACTGGGACGCCGACTGGTGGATGGTTGTATTTTTCAGCACAGACTTGTGCTGGTAAATTCAGCATGAACCTCACCAGTCAGGTAAAAAACCTCGGATGTAACGAGCATCTTGCCGAGTCTTCCTAGCGATGTCTTCGGGTCTTCTACTACACAAGTGTGAGGCATAGTTTATAATTTTTCAAACTAATACGAGATTCAGCAGCAGTAGCTCAGCAATTAGCTTAGCTCTCAATAGTGGGTGGGGGGGTGTTAGTGTCTTTGTAAGCAAGGCGCTGTGTTACTAAAAGTAGTTCCTCTGTGTTAGCTCTTGCAATAACAATGTTTCTATAGCTTGGTTAATATGCAGGTCACAGCATATAAATTTAGCGATATTGGTGATTTTTTTATGTTTTTTTAGAAGCCTTTAGAGGTCAGCTAGATGACTCCCCTTACCAGCATTGTTAGCCGCCTCTTGCTAGCAGTTTTTAATTATATGCGAGGCAAATAAAAGAGAAAGGCATCTGTTCTTGTCTCACATAAGGATGGCGATGTCATGGCCAGGGCGCATTCCAATGCGCCCTCATCTGTGCGCTCTGCTAGTTGCACCTCCAAGAGCGCACCTCGGGACACACCCACGACCGCACACTTCCAGGAGCGCACCAGGGGCCTGTCCGCCCTGCTGAAATCATTCACCGGCAATCAGCGCAACTGAAGCTGATCATCAGAGGACTGCCTTTAAAAGCCTTCTCAACCTACTATCCGGGGCCAGAACGTAAATCAGCTGTTCGAGGCCAGAACGTAAATCAGTTGTTCGAGTACCGTAAGCCACGTCATGCTCTATGCAACCTTGCTCTCCCTCTCTTTGTGTTTATCCCCTCCAAGTTTCATTGTGCGTTTTCCTGTGTCGTTCCCGCAGTATCCTCTGTCGCCTTGGAAGTGAGCTTTGCGCCTCACTTCCCTGGACACCCCACTGGATTCTGACTGCCCCCCCCCCCCCCCCCGATCCTTGACCCCCGCTCTGGACACGGACCTGTTGACGCCTCGCTATACCCCCCAGACTACCTGCCTGTCTCACGGACCTCCGAGCGCTGCCTTGTCCCTCCTCTCGTTCATAATTGCGGTAACACTCAGCAGTTAATTCCCACACATAGTTTAAACACACACACACACTCCCTTGGATTTTGTCACACCCCATACCCTTGTTAATTAATATATTGTTTCATTATTATATATATAGTTAATATATATAATAAATCACAGAGCAATAATTCCCCCATGTGGTCTGTGCCGTCTACACTCCTCCTGCAAACATAACAGGCGAATGATGGGCAAGTTCAACTCTGTCTTGGACAGAGGACATCTAAAAGTCTGCTGAGCTCTCTGACAAGCCAACAGAGTAACCTCAATAATAAAAATGTAATCCCTAGTTGACCTACAGTAACATCACACTAACATTAATATCATTAGTGGATAACTGTAAATCCAGGATGGTGAAATCAAATAATATTAATGAGTTTAGGAGATTTAGGATTAAGACTGAGGTGCCATAAACATAAAATGGCACTACATTAAAAAAATTAATACACAATTGACATAATAGATCATACCATTAACATATTCAAAAGAGAAACAGGCTCAATACATTTTGAGGTTAAACATTATGCGACAACACCCATAGTGAGGTAAAAACTATACCATTGAGACAGCAACCAGATTACAGAGGTTAAATGTATTAACCTGCGCTGAAATCGGCCATGTGATCTCCTAGCATGACTGATATGAGTTTCCTCTCATCACATCCACATGGTTCAAAATCTGGTGAGTTTGTTCTTTCTATGAAAAAATTTAGCATGCAAACACAATGTTCAGGTGGTGCTTACAAAGAAGTGAACTGTCATTCATTGTCAAATAATGTACCACCATAGGGTTGTTCAGAGAAAAGACAATTTACAAGGAACAATACAACATGAGGATCTTAACAGTAAATAAAAATAGATTGTTTGTTCTTTTGGGTAGTGGTACAGACCTGGACAGTCGAGCAAAGACGATTTGCACCTTCAACTTGCTTCACGCTCCTGCTTTCCTGACAGCCTCTTGATGTTGAGACACTGTAAGTGTGGTAAAGGAGCTGGTTAATCATGTTGGACATAAAGTATTTTCGTGTTGTTGTTGTTTTGTTTTTTGCTTAATCCTGATCCTTGTCCTCATCATCCTTTCTTTAATTTCTTTTTGCCATATTTTACACTTGGTAATGTTACCTCCTGTTGCTCTCCATAGCACATACTGCTAGAAGAAATTTAAATAACAGTGGGGGGGTTGGGGGGGGAGCAGCAAAGTTTATACAACCTCCCTTCAAATTCTGGCTACAAGACAAACTCTATTGTATGCCCACAACAGACAGGCACACTGTAATGAACAGGCATTTCCTTTCTTGACTACTCTCTTCACCCATTCTTCCAACATGAAAGCAACACTTGCAACATAACACTGCATGTTTAAAATGAAGTAATTCTGAAAAGATATGCAGTCAAAACTGTGTCAGTGACCACTTGTATGTAAAGTGGCCAGCAGACACTTGTTTTGCATCCGAGAATATATATACTGTATATATATTTTTTTTACTCCATATAGCGGCCACTAATTTTAAAACTTGCTGTAATATGGTATTTAATTGTTGTGTTTTCTTAAATAATTTCATAGTTTTAATTTAAAACAATTAAAATTAGCCACATGCTCGGTATAGCCTCGTCTTTAAAGCAAGATAACATTTAATGACAACACTATATATCAAAGCAATTTCTTACCCCCACAGCCCTCCCCATCACTGCACGAATAACACTTAACAGGTAAAAACTGTGCTGAACTGGGCTTTTATTTGGCTTGGTTTGGCCCAGAGTCACCCCACAGTGCCCGGAGCCTCCATGTGATGCAAGCACCAGAACGGGTGAAGTGGCCCCGAGCTATTAAGGGGAAGGAGTAGCTTCATTTTGACGAAGACACTGACACCATCTAGCAGTCAAGTGCCAAAGGAAGAGTGAATGACGACTCAAGACGATGACCACGATCATCATCAGCCTAGCTGCATAGAGGTTCAGGCTAGAAGAAAAGAGAGCAGTGAAGCCTCTCTATACCATGAACAACAGAGCAAGCAAGATCCATCAGCTCAGACAGGAACTGAAGAGTTCAGGGTTGCGAGTGAAGAGAAGAAGGGACCTTTAGCAGAGTTTCGCAGCATAATCCGCAAGAGGTTGATGATCTTGAGGAGATCTGAGTGGCAGAGGAGAAGGAGGAAGAAGAGGTGTCGGAGGAGAGCTGCCTTCCTAGCAAAGCCATTTGGGTTCACAAAACAGCTTCTAGGACAGAAGCATAGCGGTCAACTTGCAAGCTCCAAAGCTGAGGTCGACCACCACCTCAAGAAAACCTACAGTTATAAATGCAGAGAGAAAGCTCTAGATCCCTGCAGGTCTCCGATCAATCGCCCTGTACCAGCCCTAAAGTTCAACGAGAAGCAGCCCGGTTGGAAGGAAATCCAGGAGGTGGTTAAAAGGGCAAGATCAAGCTCTGCTCCATTCTATTTGGACTATAAGATCACATTCTATTCTATTCAAATTATAGTGTACATTATAGTGTACATAATACTGTTTTTCTGGTACTCATTGGTATGATAATCAAGTTCCCTAAATCTCCAGCAAGCAGAAGCTAATTACTTTCGCCGTAGCAGAAACACAGAAAATCTTTAATTTCTTAAAATCGTAAAAATCTTTAATTAAGCAGGCTAGCTACTTTTCAAATGACCAAGTTAAGTGATCTACCTCATATTTTTGATTTATGGAATGCCTATGTGGCAAGGTATGCAAGAACCAACATGGCTTGCGGATCCACCAGGCCAAGATGAAATGTATGCAGAAGATCGTAGCGTCACAGCACTCAGAAACTATGCCTGGAGAGACGCAGGAGGAACCTACCCTAGAGTCACCCCACAGTGCCCGTAGCTTACCATGTGATGCAAGCACCTGATGCACGCAAGACCCCTGCAGGTCTCTGATCAATCGACCTGTACCAGCCCTAAACTTCAACGAGAAGCAGCCCGGTTGGAAGGAAATCCAGGAGGTGGTTAAAAGGGCAAGATCAAGCTCTGCTCCAGGGCCCAGTGGAGTACCATATAAGGTGTACAAGAACTGCCTGAGGTTACTACACAGGCTGTTGAAGATCCTGAAGGTGATCTGGAGGAGGGACCAGTGGCGCCAGTCAGAGGGTGTGTGGATCCCAAAAGAGGAACAGTCTGAAAACATCGATCAGTCCCGAACCATCTCGCTGTTAAGTGTTGAAGGGAATATTTTCTTCAGCCTCGTTGCCAGGCGACTGACAGACTACCTCCTGAAGAACTATACATCAAAACCTTGGCACAGAAAGGAGGGATCCGGGTGTCTGGAGCACACAGACGTGGTCACACAGCTTATCAGGGAAGCCAGGGAAAACAAAGGGGACCTGGCTGTACTGTGGCTGGACCTCGCCATCGCCTACAAATCAATACCACACAAGCTGGTCGAAGATGCTCTGAACCGGCATCACATCCCGAAGAAGTTCAGAGACCTCATCCTGGACTACTATGCCAACTTTCGCCTGAGAGTCTCCTCTGGAACACCAACCTCCAACTGGCACAAGCTTGAAAAGGTAATCATCACCAGATGTACAATCTTGGTCATCATCTTTACCCTTGCCATGAACATGCTGGTGAAGTCTGCGGAAATTCAGTGTAAGGGGCCCCTCACCAAGTCTGAAGTTCGACAGCCACCCATCCGAGCTTTCATGGACGCCCTGACAGTGACAACTACATTTGTGCCAGGCTGCAGGTGGATCCTGAATGGCCTCGAGGAGATGATTTCCTGGGCTTGCATGAGTCAAGGTCTCTCATACTAAAAAAGGGAAAGGTTATTGGCAAGTTCTGCTTCTCACTTGGCACCAGCAATATACATCACTCACTTGGGTAAGGTGTTCAGCTGCAGCCTAAAAGACGCAGCTTCATAGAACCAACTAAGACCTGGAGACCTGGCTAGCCAAAGTGGACAAGTCTGACCTCCCTGGCAAATTTAAAGGCCTACTGAAATGAAATGTTCTTATTTAAACGGGGATAATCAATCAATCAATGTTTATTTATACAGCCCTAAATCACAAGTGTCTCAAAGGGCTGTACAAGCCACAACGACATCCTCGGTACAGAGCCCACATACGGGCAAGGAAAAACTCACCCCAGTGGGACGTCGGTGAATGACTATGAGAAACCTTGGAGAGGACCGCATATGTGGGTAACCCCCCCCCTCTAGGGGAGACCGAAAGCAACGGATGTCGAGTGGGTCTGACATAACATTGTGAAAGTCCAGTCCACAGTGGATCCAACACATCAGCGGGAGTCCAGTCCACAGCGGGGCCAACAGGAAACCATCCCGAGCGGAGACGGGTCAGCAGCGCAGAGATGTCCCCAACCGATGCACAGGCTAGTGGTCCACCCGGGGTCCCGGCTCTGGACAGCCAGCACTTCATCCATGGCCACCGGACCTATGCAACTCCCCCTCGCAAGGGACAGGGGAGAAGAGGAGAGAAGAAAAGAAACGGCAGATCAACTGGTCTAAAAAAGGGGGGGTCTATTTAAAGGCTAGATTATACAAATGAGTTTTAAGATGGGACTTAAATGCTTCTACTGAGGTAGCATCTCTAACTGTTACCGGGAGGGCATTCCAGAGTACTGGAGCCCGAATAGAAAACGCTCTATAGCCCGCAGACTTTTTTTTGGCTCTGGGAATCACTAATAAGCCGGAGTTCTTTGAACGCAGATTTCTTGTCGGGACATATGGTACAATACAATCGGCGAGATAGGCTGGAGCTAAACCGTGTAATATTTTATACGTAAGTAGTAAAACCTTAAAGTCGCATCTTAAGTGCACAGGAAGCCAGTGCAAGTGAGCCAGTATAGGCGTAATATGATCAAACTTTCTTGTTTTTGTCAAAAGCCTTGCAGCCGCATTTTGTACCAACTGTAATCTTTTAATGCTAGACATAGGGAGGCCCGAAAATAATACGTTACAGTAATCGAGACGAGACGTAACGAACGCATGAATAATGATCTCAGCGTCGCTAGTGGACAAGATGGAACGAATTTTAGCGATATTAACAGATCCGTTCCCTGTGTCATACTTGATCATTTCGCGATATTGCCATATTTTTGCTGAAAGGATTTAGTAGAGAACATAGACGATAAAGTTTTGGTCGCTGATAAAAAAGCCTTGCCTGTACCGGAAGTAGCGTGACGTCACAGGTTGAAGGGCTCCTCACATTTGCACATTGTTTACACAAGCAGCGAGAGCGATTCGGACCGAGAAAGCGACGATTACCCCATTAATTTGAGCCAGGATGAAAGATTTGTGGATGAGGTACGTTAGAGTGAAGGACTAGAGTGCAGTGCAGGACGTATATTTTTTCGCTCTGACCGTAACTTAGGTACAAGGGCTCATTGGATTCCACACTCTCTCCTTTTTCTATTGTGGATCACGGATTTGTATTTTAAACCACCTTGGATACTATATCCTCTTGAAAATGAGAGTCGAGAACGCGAAATGGACATTCACAGTAACTTTTATCTCCACGACAATACATCGTCGAAGCACTTTAGCTACGGAGCTAACGTGATAGCATCGTGCTTAAATGCAGATAGAAACAAAAGAAATAAGCCCCTGACTGGAAGGATAGACAGAAGATCAACAATACTACCAAACTCTGGACCTGTAACCACACGAAGCCTAGCAATGCTGTTGCTAAAGACACCATTGAAGCTAACTTAGCTACGGGACCTCGACAGAGCTATGCTAAAAACATTAGCTCTCCACCTACGCCAGCCCTCATCTGCTCATCACGACCCGTGCTCACCTGCGTTCCAGCGATCGACGGCGCGACGAAGGACTTCAACCGATCATCGATGCGGTCGGCGGCCCGGAGACAGAGGAAGTCAAGGTGAGGACAGCGGCGCGGCGGCGGGCGTTGTAGCTTTCGACGACACCCCGGCCGCCATCAGAGTCGGCAAGAAACATATATTTCCCCAAAGTTACATATGTGACATGCACATAGCGCCACGCACGTACGGGCAAGCGATCAAATGTTTGGAAGCCGAAGCTGTACTCACGGTAGCGCGTCTGCTATCCAACTCAAAGTCCTCCTGGTTGTGTTGCTGTAGCCAGCCGCTAATACACTGATCCCACCTACAGCTTTCTTCTTTGCAGTCTCCATTGTTAATTGAACAAATTGCAAAAGATTCACCAACACAGATGTCCAGAATACTGTGGAATTATGTGGTGAAAACAGACGACTTAAGCTGGCGACCGTGCTATTCCAAAATGTCTCCTTCAACCCTTGACATCACGCGCAAACGTCATCATACCTAGACGTTTTCAGCCGGAAGTTTCCCGGGAAATTTAAAATTGCACTTTACAAGTTAACCCGGCCGTATTGGCATGTGTTGCAATGTTGAGATTTCATCATTGATATATAAACTATCAGACTGCGTGGTCGGTAGTAGTGGGTTTCAGTAGGCCTTTAAGGCCTGGATTTACCAGCATGGTATTGTCTCTTGGACCTTCTGGCCACTCCTGGTCTATGAAATCCCCATTTCAACGGTGGAAGGCTTTGAGAGGAGGATCAGCAGGTTTCTTCGCAGATTGCTGGGACTGCTGCTTTGTACGTGAACAACAAGCTGAAGCTCCCCATCAGCAGCCTGATCGAAGAGTTTATGGTTATGTTGTCCAGGGAACTGCTACAGGGGAGGGTGTCTGATTGTTGAAATACCCAAAACCCCCTGTGATCCCAGGTTACATCACTGACGATGTGTCCAGGGGCACCAAACGGTGTATCTGAAACTATATATGTATGTACCGGTATGTATGTACATATATATATATATCTATATACCTATATATACAGTCATGGTCAAAAGTTTACATACACTTGTAAAGAACATAATGTCATGGCTGTCTTGAGTTTCCAATCATTTGTACAACTCTTATTTTTGATAGAGTGATTGGAGCACATACCCTTTGGTCACAAAAAACATTCATGAAGTTTGGTTCTTTTATGAATTTATTATAAGTCTACTGAAAATGTGACCAAATCTGCTGGGTCAAAATTATACATACAGCAATGTTAATATTTGGTTACATGTCCCTTGGCAAGTTTCCCTGCAATAAGGTGCTTTTGGTAGCCATCCACAAGCTTCTGGTTGAGTTTTTAAACACTCCTCTTGACAAAATTGGTGCAGTTCAGTCAAATTTGTTGGTTTTCTGACATGGACTTGTTTCTTCAGCATTGTCCACACATTTAAGTCAGAACTTTGGGAAGGCCATTCTAAAACCTTAATTCTAGCCTGATTTAGCCATTCCTTTACCACTTTTGGCTACGGGTCATTGTCCTGTTGGAACACCCAACTGCGCCCAAGACCCAAACTCCGGGCTGATGATTTTAGGTTGTCTTGAAGAATTTGGAGGTAATCCTCCTTTTTCATTGTCCCATTTACTCTCTGTAAAGCACCAGTTCAATTGGCAGAAAAACAGGCCCAAAGCCTAATACTACCACCACCAAGCTTGACGGTAGGAATGGTGGTCCTGGGATTAAAGGCCTCACCTTTTCTCCCCCAAACATATTGCTGAGTATTGTGGCCAAACAGCTCAATTTTTGTTTCATCTGACCACAGAACTATCCTCGAGAAGGTCTTATCTTTGTCCATGTGATGTCGGATGAAACAAAAATTGAGCTGTTTGGCCACACCTTGTTTGCGATTTCTCACACCTTATGTGCATCCTTAGTTGTTTTTTTTCAAAAAAATTGTAAGTGCTCATTTTGTTATTGTTCTTATTTATTTTTTGCTCTGCATTGGTGTCCTACTTTGACTAAGCCGATCATAACAAGTATGTGGTTTTAAAGGCAAAAAATAAAAAATAAAGGTTGTCTACTTGTCAAGTAAGGACGTTTATTCATTTTTTCACTTAGCAGGCTACTACAATTCTCATGTATCTTGTCTTCCATGTTTATATTGTATCTATACTAGGGTTGTATGGTATACCGGTATTAGTATAGTACCGCGATGCTAATGAATCATATTCGGTACTATACCGCCTCGAAAAATGGCTCTACACCTAACATCCACTGTTATGATACCAAGTAAAGAAGCGTATCTAGTCGATACGACTATGATTACATTGATATTTTTTAGCATCACAAAATCTTCTTCTGTTTTTTAAAAATGTATATTATTTTTATAAACTCAGGAAATATGTCCCTAGACACATGAGGACTTTGAATATGACCAATGTATGATCCTGTAACTACTTGGTATCAGATTGATACCCAAATTTGTGGTATCATCCAAAACTAATGTAAAGCATCCAAACAACAGAAGAATAAGTGATTATTACATTTTAACAGAAGTGTAGACAGAACATGTTAAAAGAGAAAGTAAGCAGATATTAACAAAAAACTGGTGGCGGTGGCCGGGCAGGAGGTTGCGGCTTAGCACGCCGAAAAACTGGTGACGGTGGCCTAGCTGGCGGTTGCGGCTTAGCAGGCCGAAAAACCGGTGGTGGCGGCCGGGCAGGTGGTTGCGGTTTAGCACGCAGACGGACTGGTGGCGGTGGCCGAGCAGGAGGTTGCGGCTTAGCCCGCCGAAGGACTGGTGGCGGTGGCCGAGCAGGAGGTTGCGGCTTACCACGCCGAAAAACTGGTGGCGGTGGCCGGGCAGGAGGTTGCGGCTTAGCACGCCGAAAAACTGGTGACGGTGGCCGGGCAGGAGGTTGCGGCTTAGCAGAGCGTCGTTGTGCCACCCCACTAGCACAGCTCCCAGCACTAGTCCCCCCCTCAAGAAGCGGAAACCAGACGCGCTCCTTGCAGTTTGGAACCGTCTTCAAGGGTGGGTGGAGGGAGGTCAGGAGGGGGGTATACTCCTCCCCTTTAAAATGTCCAATATGTCTATTCTCACCCCCCACTTGAGATTGGGCAGGAGCACAGGGGAAAAAAGTCTGTGTAGTGGGCGGAGCAATAGTAACAGGAGGTGGAGATTGAGAGTCATAAAGTGACTGGGACTGACTAGATTTACATTTAACAAAAATGTCCTGATAATGTTTTATTTTAGAATTAAAGTCCTTAGGAAGTGGCTGACAAAAAGGAGTAGACGATGGAAAAAAATAATCTTGAATTTTGACGTCATCTGAAGTGGGCGGAGTTACCTCATCAGGGGGCGCAAATGGAATGACGTCATTGTTGCCGCTGTCCATGTGACTGACAGCCCAGTCGGAAAAATGTTTGGCGAAGTGATCAATTGGGTTGCCAAACATCTGAGGAGGGGAAGCTTGGGCTGCATGTAGCTTGCTGTGTACCGGTGGAGGAGTCTGAGGGAGTGGCGCGTCTTGGCAGCGAAGTGAAGACCTCTTGGGCGGCTTCCGTCTTCGCTGACGCGTGCGGTACTGCGGGGGTGTGGCGATGTCCTCGGGCCATACGGAGTTGAATGGGACCAACCTTCCGTTAGGACCCCATATCAGGTCCTGGCGCTCCGAAGGGGAATAGCGAAGCGTCTCCGCCTCCATCGCTCGCAACACCTCCCACGCACCTTCGTCCATCTCCTCCAACGTGCTCGCTGCGGGAGAACCTCTTCTTGCTGGCTTGCTACTGTAACGACGGGGTCGCATCGTGGTGCGAGGTGTTCTCCCAGGAATGCAGACGGCTTCGGACACAGCGTGCAGGTAGGAAAATGATTTATTTCAGCAAATAAATCAGACAGGAAAAAACAAAAACGTGCTCATAGCATGGAAGAAAAAAAACAAAGCGACTAGCGTGGGAGCTAGCAAGCAAAATAGCATAGCCTGAAAGCTAGCAGGGATCTAAGTGGTCGTTAGCTGTTGCGTAAAAGCAAATTAGCAAGCCAGGCAGAGTGCGGCCCGGGCGAAGACTAAATAGCCCTCTGATTAGCGCTCGGGCAACAGGTGCACGTCCCGAACGCTAACCAGAGGCAGGTGAGCACAATCTGCCGTCATGGCAACAGAAACAAAAACAAGGTGCTGAAAACACACGTGACACTAAAAAGTAAACAAACTGTGATCCGAGCAGCGGATCCTAACAGACAAAATTGCAATAAGAAGCATATGTTTAATGTACCGTAAGATTTTTTGTTAAAATAAAGCCAATAATGCAATTTTGTGTGGTCCCCTTTATTTAGAAAAGTACCGTAAAGTATCAAAAGACTTTTTGGTAGCCAAAGGAAGAGTCTTGTATATTTATTAATAGTATTAATAATTATATGTAATATGTTCAAAAATAATAAATAATAATAATACACAATATATTAACAAATAAACAAAACAATAATATAATACTTATAGATGTATAAGTAATCGATTTATAATCGAATTGTTGCCCCTGAATTGTAATTTTATTTGAATCATGAGATGCCTAAAGATTCCTACCTCTAATGCTCACCAGTGACATGTCGTGACCTTTTACGCGAGGTGAGGCATAAATGCCACTTTGTATCCATCCATAATTTTCTACTGCTTGTCCTTTTGTATGAACACATTTATTTTGTCTTAAAGTTCAGTTTTGAGAAAAAAAAATTGAATAGACAGTAAGGTATACTATAGACTGGTCTGACTGTACCTACAAACTGCGAATGGCTGGATCGATCGGAATATTGATAGTGGTAGAGACATTTCCTTAATATGACAAGACTGCCAGGAACGGTGAGACAATTAGACTTTTTTTTTAAGGCCTTGACTCTGTCCTCCAGATTAAGTGCCATGAACAAAGGGCAACTGAGCTGGAGGACGCATTGATCATCGCATAACTCTAAAAGACAAGCGCGTGTGCATTGACTTATTCCATCCCATATTCTACGGTCGGATCGTCACTTAATTCACCATCACAGTGTACTTTGGCTTGTAATATTGACGCCACAAATAAGCTTGTTCATGCCTTGGAACGCCCCACTATAAGGATGGACAACTTGCAGATACAGGGGAGGGATTTCAGAGAATGTACCTGTGAGGCCGAGTCTCTAAATTATCTGGCCGCCAGTCCACCTCCAGGAATTTCTGGATAGACAGATGTACAAGAGACCGGTCTCCGTGGTGCTGGAGTCAAAGAACATACAATAACAGAAAGTGGTCTCCACAAGAACGGGGAACAGGAGACATAGCTGCTGCAACTATGGTGCGATATCCCTGGCACTGTGTACACTACAGAAACCGCCACCACAGCCTTTGCGTGCTCCGCCATAGGCCATTTTAACACCAAACACAAACCTGTTCATCAGTCACCCTTCTGCTATGAAACCTGAGAACAACTTGGACCTGGCAAAATTATTTATCATGTTAAATTTTTTGTGGCGCTCTTGGCAATTTGAAAAATGTTCAAAACCGGCACAGTGTGAATGAGCCCTTCCTATAATCATGTGAGGTCACGTTTATGATATTGTGTTGTCATTGAGTTTTTTCCTCTTGTTACCAGTATATGATACATGTTTCTGCTTCGCGGTCCAGTTAGTCCAATGTTGACCCTTTTTTCATGTCTTACGGGTGATGAAAAGAACACTGAAGTTAATGACAAAGAGTTAGTGTGTGCTATGTATCCATAATATGACGACAGGATAAATGTGTCTTCTAGATTGTCATTGTTAACCTATTAGCCATCTGGTTGTTGTCATTCATATGCGTGAATGAGAGCTTGTTGATTAGCATTTGCATATTGCAGTCAGCTAATGTTATAACCGCAGCTGTTGATTGTTTAGCTTTGGCAGAAATCCCATGCCATCACCATTCTGTAGTTTATTGTATTGCCACTAGATGGCGAATTTGTATTGCTTTCATTTATGTGTCAGAGCTGAAAGCAGTACAGCTGGTTTTGTGACACGTAAATCTTTATTTTGATTAGATAGATAGATAGATAGATAGATAGATAGATAGATAGATAGATAGATAGATAGATAGATATATAGATAGATAGATACATAGATAGATAGATAGATAGATAGATAGATAGATAGATAGATAGATAGATAGATAGATAGATAGATAGATAGATAGATAGATAGATAGATAGATAGATAGATAGATAGATAGATAGTACTTTATTGATTCCTTCAGGAGAGTTCCCTCAGGAAAATTTAAATTCCAGCAGCAGTGTACAAAATTGTAAAAAGTAAAAAGTAAATAATGGGGGTATAAATGGAGACAAAATAGAAAAATATTACAATAGAATAAAAATAAAAAGCAACGATGAGAATAAAAATATAACACTAAAATAAGAATATAACAAGAGAAACTAGGCAGTAGTGACCATGTTATGAAAAAGTATTTCACTGTTATTGTTTTGCATCCCCTGTCATCCTACTACCCCCCCCCCCCCTCCCCTCCCCCCCAGAGAGGAGTTGTACAGTCTAATGGCATGTGGGACAAAGGAGTTTTTGAGTCTATTAGTCCTGCACTTGGGATGAAGCAGTCTAGCACTGAACAGGCTCCTCTGGCTACTGACAACGGTATGCAGAGGGTGACTGGCATCATCCAGGATGCTCACTAGTTTTTCCACAGTCCTCTTCTCTGCCACCGTCACCAGTGAGTCCAGTTTTATTCCGATTGTAGAACCGGCCCGCCTGATCAATTTCTCCAGTCTGGAGCTGTCCTTCTTAGATATGCTGCCCCCCAGCACACTATGATGTAGTACAGAGCACTGTCAACCACAGACTGGTAGTTCATACACAAGAGTTTTTTACAGATGTTGAAGGAGTGCAGCCTCCTCAGGAAGTACAGCCTGCTCTGTCCTTTCCTGTACAAGTGGTCTGTGTTAACAGTCTAGTCCAACTTATTGTCCACCCACACCCCGAGGTACTTGAATGAGTCCACGGTCTGTACCTCGACTCCCTCGATCACAATAGGTTGTGATCTTGGACTCGACCTCCCAAAGTCAATGACCAGCTCCTTGGTCTTTGTCGGATTGAGCTGCAAGAGATTCCTGTGGCACCAGACAACAATGTCCCTCACCAGCCTCCGAAACTCCTCCTCTCTGCCGTCCCTGATGCACCCGACGATGGCTGTGTCATCCGCGTACTTCTGGATGTGACACAGCTCTGAGTTGTAGCAGAAGTCAGCGGTGTACAGGGTGAACAGAAGAGGGGCCAGCACCATTCTCTGCGGTGCTCCGGTGCTGCTGATCACAGTGTCAGATATGATGTCCTTCAGTCTGACGTACTGTGCCCTATCGGTGAGGTAGTCTGAAATCCAGGCAACCAGGCAGGGGTCCACTCGCATACTGTCCAGCTTGTCCTGGAGAAGGCGGGGCTGGATAGTATTAAAGACACTCGAGAAGTCCAGGAACAGGATCCTCACAGCGCCATTTCCCTTATCCAGGTGTGAGTGGGCTCGGTGCAGCAGGTAAAGGATAGCATCCTCCACACCAACGCCTGCCTGGTACGCAAACTGCAGGCTGTCCTGGGCATGTTGCACCTGTGGTCTGAGGAGGCTGAGAAAGAGCCGCTCCATTGTCTTCATTAGATGAGAGGTGAGCGCCACTGGTCTGTAGTCGTTCAGCTCACTGGGGCAGTTCTTTTTGGGAACTGGAACAATGCAAAATGTCTTCCAGAGGGTGGGCACTCTCCCCAGCTGCAGGCTGAGGTTGAAGATCCGCTGGAGTGGTTCACCCAGTTCTGCAGCACAGGTCTTCAGGAGTTGGGGGCACACCTTGTTTGGGCCTGCTGCTTTCCTAGGCTGTAGCTTCCTCAGTTGACCTCTGACCTGGTCCGCAGAGATGACTAATGTCTGCGTAGAGGTGGTGGAGGGGGGTGCTTCCATGGCTGAGGGGGAGGTGTGTTGAGGGGGAAAGAAGAGGGGGTGGCTGCGATGCGGAGTGAGGGGTGGAGAGGACACGGGCTGGTTGAAACGGTTGAAGAAGTTATTCATCTCATTGGCCCTCTCTATTGTCCCCCCAACAGCTCTGGTCTTTGTCTTGTGGCCTGTGATGGTTTTCACACCTTCCCAGACCTTCCTCATGTTGTTCTGCTGCAGCTTCTGCTCCAGCTTCTTCCTGTAGCTGTCCTTAGCCTCTCTCACGCGTTGTTTCACCTCCCGCTGTGCTGCTCTCATTGCCTCCCTGTCTCCACTCCTGAAGGCAGCTTTCTTCTTGATGAGGACAGCTTTAACCTCTTGTGTTACCCAGGGTTTGTTATTAGGGTAGCACCGAACAGTCTTAGCAGGGCAGATCACGTCCAAGCAGAAGTTGAGGTAATCCGTGAGACAGTGAGTCAGCCCATCAATGTCCTCACCCTGTGGAAGCAGCACGTCCCAGTCTGTGGTGTTGTAGCAGTCCCTGAGGGCATCTTCCATTTCAGGGGACCACCTCCCCACAGAGCAAGTGTTAACAGGCTGCCTTTGGACCAGGGGGGTGTATTTTGGCTGCAAATGGACAAGATTGTGGTCAGACTTCCCTAGTGGGGGGAGGGGTGTGACCTTGTATGCATCCTTGACATTAGCATAGAGTAGGTCAATTGTCCTGTTGTTTCTTGGGGGGCAATCCACAGCCTGGTAAAAAGCAGCTAACGTTGAGTCCAAAGTAGCATGGTTGAAGTCCCCAGAAATGATGAAAAAAGCCTCAGGATGTTTTGTCTGTAGCCTTGATGTGATGGCGTGGATCATCTCACATGCATTGGCTGCATCTGCCCTCGGGGGAATGTAAACACAGAGGGAGATCACGTGACTGAACTCCCTCGGCAGATAGTATGGCCGGAGGCTAACAGCTAGTAGCTCCAGGTCCGGGCAACACAAGACTTTCTTCACGGAGATGTGTCCCGGGTTACACCAGTGGTTGTTAACGTATATGATGAGCCCCCCACCTTTGCTTTTCCCACATGCTTTAGTGTCTCTGTCAGCTCTCACTGCGGTGAATCCCTGTAGGTCCACGTTAGCATCCGGTACCAGATGGTTTAGCCACGTTTCCGTGAAGATAAACAGGCTGCTCTCTCGATATGCACGCTGGCTTTTTAGTCCATGAAGCTCGTCGATCTTGTTCGGCAGTGAGTTCACGTTCCCCATAATGACGGAAGGAATGGATGGTTTATAGCGCCGTCGATTTTCCTCTCGCTTAGCCTTTAGCTTAGCCCCCGCTTTGCAGCCCCGAGGATTCTTTCTCAGCTCCACAGGAATGGAAAGTCGTACACCAGTACGGCCATTTGTTTTCAGAGTGAGCAGCTCCTCTCTCGAATAAGTAAGAAAGCTGGCTGCTGGTCTTTTAAAACTGCCAAAAGTATCCATTGGATATGTACAGGGATTCACTCTCTTCAAGGAAAACATAAAAAAGATAAAAGACAAAAGATAAAAGATAAAATACAAGTTTATAAGATCTAATAAATAATAATAATAATTAAAGATAAAAGATAAACATAAAATATGTTTAAAATATATATAACTACAGAACTACTGGAGATGCAGCCGCCTTCCACAGCGCAAGCAGATCAAAGAATCTAGTTATGCAAATCACAAGTTGTAAACTTATGTATATTTTGGTTTGTTTGTTTGTTACAGAACTAGATGATAGGTGTACTGTATGTGTTTGATGAACATCAGCTGGATTAAAGCCACTAAATTATATTTTAGAGTTCTACAGTGACCCACACACCGTCTTGTCTAAAGTGAGCCCCTTAAACAAACTAGTGCCAGCTATTGCCTGTCGAATAGCTAAATGGGTATTTTTTTTAATTTGCTTTTATCGCTAAAATCTCACTTACCGTAAATCCATAAAAAACATACCAACTGTTATGATGATTTGTATTATTTTGACCCTTAAAATGCCATTTATTTGGAAAATTTTACATTTTAGTTTTACGGAAACACCAAACAAGTTATTTTCCACATAATACATGTTGGTAGGCAGGAATGTTTGGTAAAAGATCAGACATAGATATATGACAGATTAGTAATAACCAGTGTTGTTAGTTACTGAAAACCAGTAACTAGTTACAGTTACTAGTTACTTTATTTAAAAAGTAACTCATTTACTAACTCATTTACTTAAACCAAAAAGTAATGCGTTACTGTGAAAAGTAACTAGTTACTTTTTTTTTTCTTTTTTTTTTTTTAAAGCTCCCATTAAAGGCCTACTGAAATTATAATTTTTTTATTTAAACAGAGATTGCAGATCCATTCTACGTGTCATACTTGATCATTTCGCGATATTGCCATATTTTTGCTGAAAGAATTTAGTAGAGAATATCGACGATAAAGTTCGCAACTTTTGGTCGGTGATAAAAAAAAAGCCTTGCCTGTACCGGAAGTAGCGTGACGTCACAGGTTGAAAGGCTCCTCACATTTCCCCATTGTTTACACCAGCAGCGAGAGCGATTCGGACTGAGAAAGCGAAGATTACCCCATTAATTTGAGCCAGGATGAAAAATTTGTGGATGAGGAACGTGAGAGTGAAGGACTAGAGTGCAGTGCAGGACGCATCTTTTTTCGCTCTGACCGTAATTTAGGTACAAGCTGGCTCATTGGATTCCACATTCTCTCCTTTTTTATTGTGGATCACGGATTTGTATTTTAAACCACCTCGGATACTATATCCTCTTGAAAATGAGAGTTGAAAACGCGAAATGGACATTCACAGTGACTTTTATCTCCACGACAATACATCGGCGAAGCACTTTAGCTACGGAGCTAACGTGCTAGCATCGGGCTTAACTGCAGATAGAAACAAAATAAATAAACCCCTGACTGGAAGGATAGACAGAAAATCAACAATACTATAAACCATGGACCTGTAAATACACGGTTAATGCTTTCCAGCCTGGCGAAGCTTAACAATGCTGTTGCTAATGACGCCATTGAAGCTAACTTAGCAACGGGACCTCACAGAGCTATGCTAAAAACATTAGCTATCCACCTACGCCAGCCAGCCCTCATCTGCTCATCAACACCCGTGCTCACCTGCGTTCCAGCGATCGACAGCGCGACGAAGGACTTCACACGATCATCCGTGCGGTCGGCGGCTAGCTTCGGATAGCGCGTCTGCTATCCAAGTCAAAGTCCTCCTGGTTGTGTTGCTGCAGCCAGCCGCTAATACACAGATCCCACCTACAACTTTCTTCTTTGCAGTCTTCATTGTTCATTAAACAAATTGCAAAAGATTCACCAACACAGATGTCCAGAATACTGTGGAATTTTGCGATGAAAACTGAGCTTTTTGTATTGGATACAATGGTGTCCGAATACTTCCGTTTCAACGATTGACGTCACGCGCATACGTCATCATACATAGACGTTTTCAACCGGAAGTTTAGCGGGAAATTTAAAAATGCACTTTATAAGTTAACCCGGCCGTATTGGCATGTGTTGCAATGTTAAGATTTCATCATTGATATGTAAACTATCAGACTGCGTGGTCGGTAGTAGTGGGTTTCAGTAGGCCTTTAATGCCCTTTTAGCCTTCATTTCAGTACTGTTATTGCACTGGAGAATGTTATGGTTTGCAGGGGGAAGGTGACGGCAACTGTCTGACACCAGAGGGCAGTATGTACAATGATTTATTAAATATATAGTTAATATATATATAATAATAAACAACACTAATAAACTATAGAATGGAGTGTGAACTAGATCCAAAAGTGTATGTGGTGTAAGGCAATGTGTGTAGTTAGCTGAAGTGTGAGAGGAAGAGGGGAATCCGTGTCCAAGCGGGAGGTCGAGATCCAAGGGGCAGTCCGAGAAGCAGGGGAACGACGACGAGGAATGACGAGACACACAGCAACGTCAAAACACGGGAACGAAGGTCTGCGGTAGGATGACACGACAATGAAACACGGAAGGGAAAACACTGAGAGAGCAGGATTGCATAAAGCAGGCGATCGCTTACTGTATGCCAACAGATGATTATACTCCGGTGCCAAGTTGTCCAGGCTTATGAAGGCAGCTCCTTCATTACCGGCAGGTGTGCTGATTGCCGGTAAATGATTGCAGCTGTCGGCTGCTGCAGGGCGGCGACGCGGCCGTGGGCGTGTCCCGAGGTGCGATAGTCCGAGCGCAAGGATGAGCCCTGGCCGTGACAGAGAATAATACAATCTGTTGATCAACTTGACATGCATTTTTATTTTCCTTTTAACATAATTAATGAAAAACAGTGCAACATAAAAAGGCATTTCTCCTTTCTTTAAACTTGGACCAATGACCATTAATAAAAAACAACTTAAAGTGCAACATAAGAAGGCACATCATCTTCCTTGAAAGATAGATAGTGAAATAAAGCCTGACATCTGGAGTGATGCTGCTGTCTTCCACACTTGGAGCCATGGGTTGGTAGAGTGGCCGTGCCAGCAATCAGAGGGTTGCTGGTTACTGGGGTTCAATCCCCACCTTCTACCATGCTAGTCACGTCCGTTCTGTCCTTGGGCAAGACACTTCACCCTTGCTCCTGATGGTTGATGGTTAGCGCCTTGCATGGCAGCTCCCGCCATCAGTGTGTGAATGTGTGTGTGAATGGGTGAATGTGGAAATACTGTCAAAGCCCTTTGAGTACCTTGAAGGTAGAAAAGCGCTATACAAGTATAACCCATTTATCATTTATTTATCATAATCCTTGTTTTCAGTGGCAGGATCATTGGAACAGATGGTGAAGTGTCAGTGCTCAGTAGAGATGTAACAGTTGTGAGGGGTTTAAGCACCTGGAGGACCTCCTCTGCCACTCTCACATCATCATCAGACAGGTTGATGATATCTTTGACATTTGTCTTCAGGGTCTTGTGGGTCAATGCAGATTATATACTGTTGCTGCCTGCTGCTCCAACATATCATAAGTGGAGTTCCACCTCATTGGGACATCATGTATGAGCTTATGAGTAGGCAGCTTTAGCATTTCTTGCTTTGTCTTAAGCACATGAGCAGCTGTTATGCTTGGGGGGAAAATAGGAAACCTCCTTCCTGATCCTCCCAAGGAGGCGCTCCATCCTATTGACTGAGATGTAATGCCAAATTCACTAAATGTGCAAAGCACCTACCTGTGGTCCCAGTCCTGCCTCATTCACTGCAATTATTAGATTTTTGGCATTATAACGTGTGACTGGGATATCTTTATCTTCCATTCCTCCACTGCTTGTGCCAGTACCTGCGCAAGTTGACTCTCGTAGAGGGGGCGTGTCTTCTCATCCCCCAGTCAGCTGTGATGAAGTGAGCGCTTATCGTCACATAGTTCCACATAGGTCCACCAGTCTGTCGTGAGCGCAACAGATGATGCTTGGGATAGTCACATCCAGTGTTGCTTTGTGTGCAAGTTCTTCAATTTAACTTATCTGAACAATATCCAGTGTTGTGGTATTTCGATTAACTGGAATCCAGTGTGCTGTGGGGCACTAATGTAGTGTATAACACCTGAGCCATCATAAATTAATCAAATCTTTATTCAACACGTGAAAGTACACAATATGACAAAGAACATTTTACAACAATCAATCTCGGGATGTAGATATCTGGTCAGGACACTCCTCACTCTTTTGCCTTCACCTTCATTGTCCATTCGTTTTTGGTGACTTTATATACTCTGGACCTAGACGTTGAGTCTGTGTCATACATGGCGGACAATAACTGATACAGTCTGCTTTGCCAGTCCGAAAGCATTCGCAGTTTTCCGTAGTCTTCCCTCGACGGCCAGGTAATACAAGGCACACACCACCTTTTTTATCACATCCACGGGAGCCCGCATTCTCGTTGACTCTCCTTTGACAAATGCCCTTACCTACTGGTCTAGTAGTGGTCCAAACGCTGGTTGAAGCTCATAAGTCTGTCTTTCCAGTTCAGGTGGTAAATTTTTCACCCGAGGATGTGTGGTTGAAATCCAAAACCAAGATAGGTATCATCAGTGCGGTTGAATGTGTAGAAAAGGCAACAAAGGTTAATTTTAACCGCATCTCAGCTGACCAGGGAGAGGTGTCAATTGAAAGAGGAGAGTAAAGTTTACCAGCATGTGAACTAAGGTTTCGTTCTTCCAAGTAAGGACAAAAAAAACAAGCCTAAAGTCATCATCAAGTTTGCAAATAGAAAGCACAAGGTGGAAATTCTGAAGGCAGCTCAAAAACTTAAAGGCACTGGAGTTTATCTAAATGAGCACCTGACAAAGCAAAATGTGGAAATTGCTTGGACAGGCCGGATCCTCAAAAAGCAAAATAAAATCCAATCAACCTGGACCAGGAATGGAAAAATTGTCATCCGGACAGACGGACCACCAGAACAAGCCAAAGTGATTGTGATGAGAACATTGAACGACCTGGCTCAGTACAAATGAAAATAGTGAGTGCATTTTTCTTTTTCTTCTTTTTTGCTTGATTATTGGATCTCCTGTAAGGAACTCATGACTCTTTCTTTCAAGACTGAAGCCCTTTCAAGTGTTGATTATACAGAAAGTGGCACATTTGATTTTGAGAATGAAGTGGATTCAGAGACTCATCTAGACTCATCCAGAGACTCCAGAGGCACATTTGATTTTGATAATGAAGTGGATCCAGAGACTCATATATTTAAGCATATCAAGGATTCTTGCCGGTATTATACTGAGGAACAACTTGATGACGTGGGCATAGAAAATACATTTTCTTTGATTCATTTTAATTGTAGAAGTCTACCAAAACATTTTTCTAAAATCAAAATTGTTTTGGAGTCACTTAAAGGTAGATTTAAGGTAATTGCTTTATCTGAAACATGGATAAAGAAAGGCAAGGAGGTTGATCTGAAATTAGAGGACTATGATCTGTATGTCACTAGCAGAGACAATAGGACTGGAGGAGGGGTGGCCCTCTATATATATATAATGAACTAAAATGCAGACCAGTTAAATGTATGACAATGGCCATAAATGATTTAATGGAGTGTGTAGCTGTTGCATGTGTACAGAAACATTGTTGTTGCATGTGTATATAGAAAACCAGGATCAATAGTGGAAACCTTCATGGATAAATTAGAGGAAATGATTAATGGTCTAAATAAAAATAGGACTATCGTAATATGTGGAGATTATAATATTGATCTTCTAAAGGTAGTAGTGATGGGATCGGCAGTTCTTTTGACTGTACTGATTCACTAGAATCAGTTCCTTAAATTGAGTCGTTCAAAAAATTTGTTCACCGAACCCCCCCCCAACCCCCCTACACAGCTCTGTGCATGCAGTACACCAGGCAGTGAGTGACTGACACATAGCGCCACAGTCAGCACAGTTCAGTACGTGAACCTGAATCACTTCTGCACCAGCAGTTCTGTGTGCAGGTCGGCGAATCATGAGTCAGTCAGTAACAGCTTCCCCAGCGGCAGATCTCGGTGTGTGTCAGTTCGCGAACGACACAAGCCCTCAGCACCCAATGAACGACGCGCACAGTGACTGAACGAGAGCCTCAATGTGACGTCCTCCTCCACGACACAGTCAGTTTTCTGTGTCAGTAGGTTCGCGAGTCCTGATTCTGAATGAGTGAGTGAGTGCAGCGCGAACCTGAATCTCGTTTGCGAACGACACAACACTACCGCCCCTCCCCCTCGCGTCGCTGCTGCTCAGCCTTGCCCTGCCTGCACTGAGTTTCTTTCTGTCTCCTCTACTCTCATAACTTTATGTGTTGAGATAATGGGGACGGGGCGCGTGTGTGTGTTTGTTTTCATGTGGCTTGAGTCAACATTAGCCGTTAGCTTGGAGAATGAATGGAGAACGGATGCCAATGGCATGAAACATATCCCCGCGACGGGAGGAGAATCACTCGCGGCATTGGGGCAAGCAGAGCAGAGAGCGAGAGCTTTGTCGTTCACTGAGTGATTCATGTCGTTAATCCGCGGTGAACGAATCGTTCGCTCAGTCCCTCCCCCCGCCCCCATGATGAGTAGCTGGCTGCGTCGTTCGCCGACGTCGAGGGTTCAGTGAGTCACAGAATGCGCCAGTTCCACTCATACCGGCATGGTCGCGGCGGAGCTCAACTGAACTGAGAAAGGAACGAATAAGTTCATGAAGTGATTCGGTTCAGTATGCTCACTCAAAAGATTTGTTCGTTCGAACGAGTCGTTCGCGAACGACACAACACTAAAAGGTAGATTCACATAAACATAAACGATTTTTTAGAGATATTATATGAAAAAATGCTGTACCCATTAATTACAAAGCCTAGCAGAATAACCACAACTAGTGCAACCTTAATAGACAATATATTTACAAATGTTTTAGGGATTCACATCACCACTGGGTTAGTGATATATGACATAAGTGATCATCTGCAACCTACTAATAAAAGTCTCAATGCCTATATTTGCAATATTTGACAATCAATTCCCTAAAAGAACATATCATCAAATACTTAAGAGGAAAAGAAGTGTCAATCATATTAACAACTTCAGGAATTACCTATTAAAACAAGAGTGGAAAGAGCTGTACACAGACGATATAAACACTGCCTATGATTATTTTCTTAAACATTATATTACTCTGTATAACAAGCATTGTCCTGAGGTTCCATGCAGATCTAAACAAAGGCAAAATAATGCACCTTGGATGATTAACAGTTTGAAAAATGCATGTAAAAAGAAAAATAGACTTTATAAGGAGTTTATCAAATCAAGAACAGAGAATGCTGAAAAATGCTGTAAGAACTACAAAAACAAGTTGACCAATATATTGAGACAAACAAAAAGGGAATATTACAAAAGAATGTTGCATGAAAATAAAAATAACATAAAGGCTACATGGAATATTTTGAATAAAGCAATAGGGAATAAGACAAGGCGAACAGAACTACCTAGATATTTAAAAAAAGATAATATGTTAATTGAAAACAAAGATGAAATTGTCAATGAATTAAATCAATTCTTTGTAAATGTAGGACCTAGCTGTTATGATCCGCTGCCCGGATCATATTTCTGTTTACGTTTTCGAGGCACTTGTGTTTTCTGTTAGTTTTGGACTCCTTGAGTGCCTGTTTGTGCACCTGAGTTTGTTGCCATGGCTGCTTATTGTTTTCACCTGCCGCGTGTGTTTCCGGACGCGCACCTGTTAGTCATCACTGACATTATTTAAGCCTGCCTTTCCAGTCAGTCAGTCTGGATTCTTTATTTGCGTCACACAACTGCTACGTAAGTTTTTGCTTGTCTCCTAGCCCCTGCTAAGTGTCATAGTCTTTGCTAAGTTGTAGCCTTAGTTTCCGGTGCGCTCGGCACCTTTTCCAGTCGGTTTGTTTTCTCTTTTGTACCTGTTTTGTGTTGTTTTATTATTAAATCAAGTTGTTACCTGCAAGTCCTGTCCGGCTTCGTCCTTTGTATCTTGGGAGAACAAAACCCAGCATCATCATGCGCCCCGATCGTGACAAAAAGAAGCCAGCACCTCGTTCTCTCGCATCGGACAGCAAGGAGTCTTCGCCTCGCCGTCAGGACGCGTCGCTCCCGAAGACTCCTCTTTCGGACAGCAGCACGCCAAAAGCAGCCCAGTCTTCCCCTCTGAGGTTTGGTAATTCCATTCATGTTTGTGCCCAACAATTTTCCGACTGGGCTGTGAGCCAAAGTGAGACCCGCGCTGTTGACATTACGCCGCTGCCTAATGATGACGTCATCTCGCCCACTAGGGATGACGTCAGAGACCAAGATTTTTTTTTAGATTCTGTTTACTCCCTCTGTCAGCCCCCCACTAAGGACTTTGTTTCTAGAATTAATCCTTATGCAAATTTTTTTTAGAAATTTAGATTTTTTCAGTCTCAGTCTCCTGTTTTCCATTCCCCGCCTCCAGTGACTTTGGCTCCGCCCCCAGTGACTAATGCTCCCAGAAATTGACTTTTTGGACAAGTGAGAGGGGAGGAGTCTACCCCCCTCCTGACCTCCCTCCCCCCACCCCTGAAGACGGTTCCAAACCACAAGGAGCGCGTCTGGTATCTGCTTCTTGAGGGGGGGGGCTAGTGCTGGGAGCTGTGCTAGTGGGGTGGCACAGCTGCGCCCAGCTAAGCCGCAACCCCCGATCCGGCTGCCACCACCAGTCCTTCGGCCTGCTAAGCCGCAACCTCCGGCCTGGCCCCCACCACCAGTCCTTCGGCAGGCTAAGCCGCAACTTCCGGCCCGGCCGCCACCACCGGTCTTTCGGCCTACCAAGCCGCAACCCCCAACTAGGCCACCTCCACCAGCACCTGTCGCAGCAGCACGACCAGCACCTGCCCCTAGGCTCGTTTCCGCACCAGCATCTGCCCCTTGGCTGGTTTCCGCACCAGTACCTGTCCCTTGGCTGGTTTCCGTACCAGCACCTGCCCCTTCGCTGGTTTCCGCACCAGCACCTGCTCCTAGGCTGATTTACGCACCAGCACCGACTCCAAGGCTGGTTTCCGCACCAGCACCTGCTTCCACGGCAACGACAACGACAGCCCGGACGCCTGTGCCTCTGACTCCGCCCATGCCGACAGCTGAGCCGCCTGCTTCACCTCTGGCTCTGCCCACGCCGGCAGACGAGCCGCCGGCTCCGCCCACGCCGGCAAACGAGCAGCCTGCCCCGCCCACGCCGGCAGACGAGCCGCCTGCTCCACCACTAGCTCCTCCTCGTGTTTCCACGCGACGTCGACTCCTCGTGTTTCCACGGCGACGTCGACTCCTCCTGCTTCCACTGCGACGTCGACTCCTCCTGCTTTCACGGCAACGATGACGCCTACCGCTTCCACGGCGACGTCTGCTCTCTCCTCGTCTCCGGTGGGCTTTCCCAGGGCGCCGCCACCTTCTTCGCCCTCATCGTCGTCTCAGCGACCTCGAGTGGTCCGGCTGCACAAGCAGCTCTCTCAGAGGTCAGTGAATGGACGCCAGTGGCGCAAACAGCAGCGACGCCCAGGACGTTGTCATATAACTCTCCGGCTGCTGAATTTCTGGTGCCACTCACGCCCACCTTCTCGGCGGCCACGTATGTGGCCGTTCCGTGGTCGCCCGCCTTGCCTGCGGCGGCGGCGTTCCATTCTCCGCCGCCACCTGACTCGTCCCCGGTGGCGGCCTTGGCGACCCTCCGCCAAGGCCTCCCTCCGCCCTCCCTTGACTCTTGAACTTTCTTGTAGTTTGTGGGTTTTAGTTTTTCCAGGGGACATCTGGAATCTGTCCCTTAAGGGGGGGTACTGTTATGATCCGCTGCCCGGATCATATTTCTGTTTACGTTTTCGAGGCACTTGTGTTTTCTGTTAGTTTTGGACTCCTTGAGTGCCTGTTTGTGCACCTGAGTTTGTTGCCATGGCTGCTTATGGTTTTCACCTGCCGCGTGTGTTTCCGTACGCGCACCTGTTAGTCATCACTGACATTAGTTAAGCCTGCCTTGCCAGTGAGTCGGTCTGGCTTCCTAGTTTGTTTTCATACATCAGATGACGACTTTCGTTTCCTGCTCTGAACCTGCTAGCTTCCACGCTAGCCTTCTTTTTACCTTCTAGCTCCCACGCTAGCTCCTTTAGTTTTTGCCTTCCGTGCTATGAGCACAACATAATTAATTGTTCTTTTAAAGTAGGAGTTTTCCCAGACAGTATGAAAACAGCTAAGGTCATACCTTTATTTAAAACTGGAGATAAACATACATTTGGTAATTATAGACCAGTATCTCTCCTATCTCAATTTTCAAAAGTGCTTGAAAAACATAACTTATTAAATAAAAGTCAGTATGGATTTCGATCAAATAGGTCTACGAGCTTGGCCATCATGAACATTATTGAAGAGATTACAACTGCAATTGATCAAAATAAATACACAATAGGAGTGTTCATTAATTTAAAGAAGGCATTTGACACTATAGATCATCAAATTCTCATTTCTAAATTATATACTTATGGAGTTAGAGGAGTTGCACTGGACTGGATAACCAGCTATTTACAATAACGACAGCAATATGTTGAGATCGATGATCATAGGTCAGAATGTATGAATATTGAATGTGGAATTCCACAAAGTTCGATTTTAGGACCCAAACTTTTTATTTTATATATAAATTATATTTGTGAGGTTTCGAAAATTTTACAGTATGTATTATTCGCAGACGATACAAATTTATACTGTTCAGGAGATGACTTGAAAATCTTAGCCGATAATATTGAAGAGGAAATGGTTAAACTAAAATTGTGGTTTGATGTAAATAAATAATCTTTATACTTGGAAAAGACAAAATGTATGGTATTCAGTAATAAAAGAAAGATAGAAGTTAGTTTATCCATAAACAATGTGAAAATTGAGAAGGTGTCTGAAATCAGATTTCTTGGGGTCATCTTAGATGAAAAGTTGACATGGAAAGCTCATATATTGCATATGAAAAATAAGGTATCTAAAAGCGCATTTATTTTGAACAAGGTTAAATACAGTTTCCCGTATAATACAATGAGAATGTTATATAGCTCAATTATTCTACCTTATTTCAATTATTGTGCAGAAATATGGGGAAATACATATCACAGCAACATAATGCCTTTATTTATTTCACAGAAAAGAGCAATTCGTATCATTTTTACAGTAGGATATAGAGACCACACAAATCCACTCTTCATTAGGTCAGGATTATTAAAACTAAAAGACATTGTAGAATTGCATACTCTATTATTGATGTTCAAAGCTAGAAATAAAGTTCTTCCGAAGGACTTAAAAAAGTTATTTGTGTTCACGTCTGAAGATGAGAACCACAGAAGGCCGTATGATTTTAAACATCCAAGAGTGCGAACAAATTTGAAGCAAATGTGCTCGTCTGTTGCTGGTGTGAAAGCATGGAATTCTTTAGACAAATACTTAAAAAGTTGCAAGAATATCTTTGAATTTAAAAAGAGTTACAAAAAGAGACAATTGGAGTTATATCGAACTGATTTTTTATTTTGATTGGACGTGTCATTTTGAAAATGCTTAAACGAAAATTAAAAGCATGTTGGAGTTGGGGTGTTGGTGGAGGGAACAGTGATAAAGTCATCTAAAATAATTTGTGTTAAAAAGGGGTAAATAAATATAACAATAGTATTCTTCCATCTGCTCCTTTCTGATCATGGAAATGTATAAGAAACAAAAAAACAATGAAAGTGTCAACTGTATATGGCTTGTATACATGCATTTTCATGAAAGGAATAAAAAGAAATGATGAAATGATGATGAAGGTCCCATCTGGAAAAGTTGAACATTGGCGGGTCGCCAGATGAGCATGCTAAACTCATTGCACTTTTAACTCCGTACTCACATGTTTTTGCATTCAAAAAAGAAGACCTAGGCTTCACAGATAAAGTTAAACATGAGATACACCTTTTTGACAATACACCAGTTACATAGCCTTACCGACAAATTCCACCAATGCAATACAAAGAGGTCAGGGAGCATATAACCAAGCTTCTAAAAAAAGGGGTGATTGTGGAGAGCACAAGTGCATATGCATCTCCTATTGTTCTTGTGAGGAAAGTAGACAATAGTTTGAGACGTTGTGTTGATTATCGGCGGTTGAATTCCAAAACAAGGCGAGATACATTTCCTTTGCCTCGTATTGATGAATGTTTTCATGCACTTCATGGAGCCATGTTCTTTTTAACAATAGACTTAGCCAGTGGTCACCACCAAGTGGCGGTACATGAGAAGAACAGACAAAAGACAGCTTTCACAACTCCTTTTGGGTTGTTTGAGTACACCAGATTGCCATTTGGGGTATGTAATGGGTCAACAACATTTCAGAGACTTATGCAAGCCACCATGAGCGACTTAGTTTTCCAGATTATGCTGGTCCAACTTGATGATATTTTGGTCTATTCACAGACTTTTGAAGATCACCTGTTATGACTGCAGGCACTGTTGCAGCGGCTCTCTGAGACTGGGTTGAAGGTTAAGGTCGAAAAGTGCAACTTCTTTCAGAACAGTGTGCATTTTCTTGGGCATCAGATATCAGCTGAAGGTGTCGGGACGGACCCAGATAAGATCTCCGCTGTGAAACAGTGGCCGGTCCCGACCACCGTCAAAGGTCTGACATCTTTCCTTGGATTTTGCAGCTATTACAGGAGATTCCTGCAGGGTTTTTCTCAACTGGTGGGTCCCCTACATGATGTGGTAAATGCATGCATCAAAGAAAATAACTAATCTAGGTTCAAGTTGTTGTTTGATGATTTGTGGACAACTAAATGCCAGAAATCATTTGAACGCTTAAAAGAACTGTTGACCAGTGCTCCTGTACTTGGCTATGCTGATTTTTCACGTCCTTTTACCGGGGAGACAGATGCCAGCAATTTAGGTTTGGGTGCTGTCCTGTATCAGTTGCAAGATGGAAAGAAGTGTGTCATAGCCTATGCAAGTAGGAGGTTGAGGGGTGCAGAGAAGAATGATCGAAATTACAGCAGTATGAAACTTGAACTATTGGCACTCAAATGTGCTGTTTCCAAGAAGTTTAGAGGATACTTACTTGGTTCCAAGTTCACTATCTTAACAGATAACAACCCTCTCTGTCACCTAAAGTTAGCAAAACTCTGAGCTATTAAACAACGCTTGGTGGCAGAACTAGGTCCTTTTGATTTTGAGGTGCAGTATCGCTCCAGTCGCTGTAATGCAACTGTAGATGCACTCTCTAGGCAGCCGTTTGCAGGAGAGCCTGTTGCAAGCGGGGACGAAGAGGAGTTTGATGGATGTGTTTCCCTTTGTAATGTCATCAGAAGAGGGATCTAGATTACCTCCAGACTTGGTTAATGCAGGTGTACGGTGCTGTAAGGTAAAGTCAAGAAGCAGAAGAGCACTTTGACTCTTCCAGGTTATTTAAAAGAAGCATTTAGGCAGTCACAGGGTACAGATCCCACACTTAAGATTTTTATACACTTCTGGGGACAAAAGAAAAAGCCATCAAAACATGAGAGGAACCGTTTGAGTAAACCCGTCCTTTCACTGTTAAGACAATGGGCCAAAATAAGAGAGATTGATGGATTGTTGTATCGGGTTATTGATGACCCACATGTGGGGGAAGGTCAGCAACTCTTGTTACCAGAGGGACTAAAATAAGTTGCACTGGAGAGTGTCCATGATAAGATGGGACATCAGGGAGTTGAGCACACTCAAAACATTTTGAGACACATGTGTTTTTGACCAGGCATGTATGATGACATGGAAAAATGGGTTAAGAAGTGTCAGAGATGTGTCCTTTCAAAGTTGCCTCAGCCAAAGATCCGAGTCCCCATGAAGTCATTTCCAGCTACACGGCCACTTGAAGTGATAGCAGTTGATTTCAGTGTGTTAGAGTCGGCTTCAGATAGCAGAGAGAATGTGTTGGTAATAACGGACATATTTATCAAATTCACTCAGGTGTTTCCCACATGGGATCAGAAAGCAGATACAACAGCTAAGATTATCCTAAAAGAGTGGTTCATGAAATATGGTGTCCCTGAGAGACTTCACTCAGAACAGGGGAGAAATGTTGGGAGTGAGATCATAAAAGAACTTTGTAAACTGTATGGTGTAAAAAAGACACGCACTACACCCCATCACCCACAGGGAAATGCAAAATGTGAGCGTTTCAATCGGACAATGCATGACCTTTTGCGTATGTTAAAGAACGCAGATGGCCTGAATATTTGCCGGAGTTGACTTATGCCTATAATGTGACACCTCATGCTACAACCGGTAATTCCCCATACTATTTGATGTTTGGTATGGAACCCTATCTGCCAATAGATGCATTGTTAGGTCAGGAACGGTTGGATGGGAGAGATAATTGGTTAGCATTCCATCAAGAAAGGTTAAACGATGCCCATCGAAGAGCACAGCAATATGCAGAGCAGAAGATAGTGTACAGATTGGAAAGGGACCAGGAGACTGCATATTGTCCAGATGTAGAAATGGGACAGTTAGTGTATCTCCGTAACTGGCCAAAGGGGAGATGTAAAATACAAGATGCATGGGGGTCTGAAATGTATCATGTGACTGACATACAGGGAAGCACGTACACTGTTGAACCAGTGGAAAGTGGATTTGCGGTAAAGACCATTCATTGTGTTAATCTCAAGCCCTGTGCACACCCTGTCTCTGCACCAAGGAGAGTGCGTCAAGGTTGTCCAACTGTTGGATCAGCTTTGTCCTCTGTAATGGCGCCTGTGGTTGAGCAGACTGATTCAGGATCAGAGGCCGGATATGTTGTGATAGAAGAAGTGACGTATCCTCAAATTGACCGTGACAACCCTCGTCAGAATAGTGGGGAACCAGAGAGTGTTGATTATCTGGAGCCTGATGTTGCTGTACCAGCATCCAGTCAGCCTGAACTATTAAATTATTCAACTTCCCCTGCTACTTTTTTAGAGGCGACTGGGAGCGGGCAGGTCCCAGGGTCCATTCCGACACCACATCGAAGACAGAGACCCAATGCCGGGATGCATGCAAATCCACATCACCTCCCTAAGTCGACTTGTAATGCTAATTCGTTAAGTCGAGAAGCCCTATCTGAGTTGGTGGCTAGTTGGGTGGCATTTTTTTAGAGAAGCAGTGAACGAAGTCGAAGTGTACTTAAGTCTGTTAAGTGTTATACTGTTGTACGCCCCTACCCATTGTGTCCATTAGAGGGCAGTGTTTACCTCTGTTTTATCTGACACCTGTTTCCTACAAGGCCAAATGTAAAATGTGTCTGATGAGAGCTTGAATATATCTTTACCGCAACGCAACGAAGCTCAACAGGTTATGGGCCCAGTCACGCAAGTCTAGAGCAACAACAAGGTAACAGAAGTAAGAAGAACTGTTAGCCAAGAGAAGCTACTAGACAGCCAGGATAAAGATGGCGCAGAGAGAACCCCGCGAAAATTGAGGACTCTAAAAGCCACAGCCCGAGCAACGTTTTGGAGATTGCAAACTATAAAAATAATAAAAGTGAAAATGGCAGGAGCAGGAATGCTACAACAGCAGATTGTCTTCGATGGAACAGAAGATAAGTATGATTTATGGGAAACGCGATTCCTTAGCCGTTTACACATTCTAAAGCTAAAAGACACAATTTTGAGAGAGCCCGTTGGCGAGGCTGCCATAGCTGCAGATCCAGCGAAGAATGCAGATTGTTATGCTCAACTAGTGAATGCACTAGATGATAAGAGCCTATCATTGATAAGACATGACGCCGCCGATGATGGAAGGAAAGCCTTGAAATTATAAAGAGAACATTATTCTGGAAAGAGCAAGCCCAGGATTCTAAACCTGTACACTTCATTGACCACCATAAAAATGGAAGAGAATGAGACTGTGACTGATTATATGATAAGGGCTGAGAATATAATTTCAGCTCTTCGTGATGCAGGAGAGAACATGAGTGACGGGCTGCTTGTGGCCACCATTTTGAATGGACTGCCAGACTCATTCAGACCACTGGCTGTCCATGTTACACAAAATGAGGACAATGTGACATTTAAGGACTTCAAGAGAAGACTGAGGGTTTATGAAGAATCTGAGAAGATGAGGACAACCGGACCTGCAGACAGTGTGATGAAGACTAGCACAAAGCAAAGCAAACAAAGCACCAAGACACACTGGAAGGAAGGGGAAGCCACTCCGACATGTTACAAATGTGGAGAAAAAGGACATATCAGAACCAGGTGTACCAAGAAAGTGTGGTGCAGTCACTGCAAGAGTAACACACACGCAGAGTCTCTATGCAGGAAAAAGGGAAAAGACGGAGCCAGAAAAGTTGCAGAAGAAGAGGAGGACATCGACGACGAGGATCAATGTTTCATGGCCAAGCATGCAACAGACGAGAGGCCATCTGTCAACGTGAAGAAGAAAGGGATAATGATGGACGCCGGAGGGACATCTCATATTGTGAACGACATCGCCAAGTTCAAGAGCTTTGACAACACATTCCAGCCCGACACCCATTCTATCGAGCTGGCGGATGGGACCAAGTGCAGTGGGACGGCGCAACGCAGACGGACGGCGCTGATCTATCTGCTAGACAACGAGGGACGACAACAAAGAGCACAGCTACAGGAGGCATTGTATATACCAACCTATCCACACGACATCTTTTCAGTGGCAAGGGCAACAAACGGTGGGGTGACAGTGACATTCAAGAAGGGAGACAGCCACATGATCACCAAGAAAGGGGACAGGTTTGACTTCCATGAGAGTGGTAATCTGTTTTACTTACCAACTGTTCAGAAAAATTTTGATAAATGCAATATGTGCCACGACATACAAACCTGGCATGAAATATTGGGTCACTGCAATTATGAGGATGTACAAAAATTAATGGGTGTGGTAAGAGGTATGAAAATCGGAGGCAGTGCAGCCAGACCAGCACAGCTGTGTGAAATATGTGCAAAGGGTAAATTCACACAGACAAGAAATAGGGAGCCAGACAGAAAAACTACATAGCCCTTGCATACAGATTTAGCCGGTCCTATGAGAACCCCAAGCTTAGAAGGTCACAAATATGCACAGTCCTTTACGGAGGACTATTCAGGTGCCATGACTGTATATTTTCTCAAATGCAAAAGTGAAGCTGTACATGCCACAGAGAGGTTCTTAGCAGACTCCGCCCCTTTTGGGGAAGTTAAATGTCTACGCTCGGATAATGGTACTGAATTTACGAGCAAGGAATTCAAAGCACTGTTAAACAAAAATAAGATTAAGCACGAGACATCTGCACCCTATTCGCCTCACCAAAATGGCACGGCAGAGAGAAGTTGGAGAACCCTCTATGAGATGGGCAGGTGTATGCTTTTTGACAGTAAACTACCAGACAAAATGTAGAATTATGCTGTACAGACAGCTGCCAATGTGCGAAAAAGATGTTACAGTAAACGCACAAGGAAAACACCTTATGAGATGCTTACAGGCAAGAAGCCAAACATGTCCAAACTTCAGAAATTCGGATCTGTGTGCTTTGCATACACACAAGAGAAAGGAAAATTAGATCCTAGATGTGAGCAGGGTCGTTTTATCGGGTACGACAAGAACAGCCCAGCTTATCTTGTATATTATCCAGACACAAAAACGGTCCAAAAACACAGGCTAGTGAAATTCACAAACAAGACAGTCAACGAAAAAGAAACACAAGCACACGGACCACACTATGAGTATCAGGACAGAGAGGTACACCCCAGGGTCCTTGACAATGAGGAAAGTGATGATGAAAAAATGGGAAATGCATCAGGTCAAAGTGTTAAAGATTATGTTTCTGTTTCAGAGATTGAAGGTGAACAGTCTAGCGCTGGGGGTCAGGGAAGAAAGAACCCACCTAAAGTTAGGAGAAGGCCTGTGCGCCTACAGGAATATGACATGGAAGACACAGCAGACAGGCTGGTAACTTTTGTAGACTCATGTTATAGAGTATTTTGCCACAAAATTACCAGGATGCCATACGATCAACCAGGTCACGACTCATGGCAGTGGATAAGTGCAATGAATGACGAAATGCAGTCACTAAAAGAAAATGATACATTCAAAATCACCGTTACCACCAAGCAAAAAGGCAGTGGGGGTTAGGTGGGTGTATACACTCAAGAGTAATACAGATGGGTCAGATAAGTGTAAAGCAAGATTTGTTGCAAAAGATTATAGCCAAAAACAAGGCATTGATTATGAGGAAACATTCTCGCCTACTGCTGACACGACAACTGTCAAAGTAGTTATGCAAAAAGCAGTGCAGGAAGATCTAGTTTTACATCAAATGGATGTGAAAACCGCATACCTACACACACCAATTGACTGTGAGGTCTATCTCGAACAACCAGAAGGTTATGAGAAAAAGTCAAAAACAGGAGAGAAGCTAGTATGCAAATTAGAGAAGTCCTTATATGGTCTCAAGCAGTCAGGTCGAAACTGGAATTCCCTGTTGGATGTATATCTCACTGAAAACGGTTTTGATCAAAATCTTGCTGATAACTGCCAATACACAAGGGAAAAAGAAAATGAAAAAGTTATTTTAATTGTGTGGGTTGATGATCTGATAATTGCTGCTAACAATGAGGAGGTTGTGGAAAATGTCAAAGTGATGCTCACTGAGAGATTTAAAATGAAAGACCTGGGGAAATTAAACAGTTTTCTAGGGATAGATTTTAAACAGTCAGAGGACCAAGTCATAATGTCACAACATAGGTACGTGAACAAAATCTTCTCCATATTTGGGATGCAGGATTGTAAGGCCAGAGATACCCCATGCGAGTCAAAACTCGAATACACAGAAAATGCTGTAAAAATGGAAGAACCAAGGACCTATTGAGAAGCAGTGGGAAGTTTAATCTATTTGGCTACTTGCACTAGACCAGATTTAAGTTATGTGGTCAGTAAACTTTCCCAGCATTTTGTTGAGCCAAATGAGGAGCATTGGAACACTGTAAAGCACGTTTTCAGGTATCTTAAAGGTACAACAGACCGTGGGTTATGTTTTAAAGGCCTACTGAAACCCACTACTACCGACCACGCAGTCTGATAGTTTATATATCAATGATGAAATCTTAACATTGCAACACATGCCAATTCGGCCGGGTTAACTTATAAAGTGCAATTTTAAATTTCCCGCTAAACTTCCGGTTGAAAACGTTTATGTATGATGACGTATGCGCGTGACGTCAATCGTTGAAACGGAAGTATTCGGCCCCATTGAATCCAATACAAAAAGCTCTGTTTTCATCTCAAAATTCCACAGTATTCTGGACATCTGTGTTGGTGAATCTTTTGCAATTTGTTTAATGAACAATGAAGACTGCAAAGAAGAAAGTTGTAGGTGGGATCGGTGTATTAGCGGCGGACTACAGCAACACAACCAGGAGGACTTTGAGATGGATAGCAGACGCGCTAGCCGCCGACCTCACCTTGACTTCCTCAGTCTCCGGGCCGCCGACCGCATCTATGATCGGGTGAAGTCTTTTGTCGCTCCGTCGATCGCTGGAACGCAGGTGAGCACCGGTGTTGATGAGCAGATGAGGGCTGGCTGGCGCAGGTGGAGCGCTAATGTTTTTAGCATAGCTCTGTGAGGTCCCGTTGCTAAGTTAGCTTCAATGGCGTCGTTAGCAACAGCATTGTTAAGCTTCGCCAGCCTGGAAAGCATTAACCGTGTATTTACATGTCCATGGTTTAATAGTATTGTTGATTTTCTGTCTACCCTTCCAGTCAGGGGTTTATTTATTTTGTTTCTATCTGCATTTAAGCATGATGCTATCACGTTAGCTCCGTAGCTAAAGAACTTCACTGATGTATTGTCGTGGAGATAAAAGTTTAAGTGAGAAAAGTGCACTAATTTCATGGAAGAGTCGAAAGCAACCGACAGTTGCACTGTCTACCTGTGAGGCAGAATACATGGCCTTAGCGTCAGCCATATAGGAGTGTATGTATTTGCAACAGTTACTCAAGGGTATTGATAAATGTCAGTATGCACAAACCAAGGTTTACGATGACAACCAGGGAGCTATGGTACCAGCTAGAAATCCAGTAAACCGACAAAGGTGCAAACATATTGATATCAAATATAATTTCATACGTGAAACTGTGAATAGTGGGAGAATATGTTTGGATTATTGTCCTACTGACAAGATGATTGCTGACTTGATGACAAAACCAGCCACTAAGCTAAAAGTTTGCTCAGTATTTGTTTGGCACTTAGAGTGCAAGAAAAGCATAACGTGTGCCAAAATGTGTTTTTTTTGTTTTATTTTCTATGAAAATGATGTACCACAATAAGCTAAGAGCAAGTGGGGGTGTTACGTGTTATACGCCCTTACCCATTGTGTCCATTAGAGGGCAGTGTTTACCTCTGTGTTATCTGACACCTATGTTTCCTGTTCCGGGGTTATATGTCATGAGTCATTCTGATTGTTAGAGCGGCAACACGTTACGATGCTGCCGCTACAATAAATATACCTACAAGGCCAAAGGTCAAATGTGTCTGATGAGAGTTTGAATACATATTCACCGCAACGCAACGAAGCTCAACAAAGTCACTGAGGACATTGACTTATTTTGCAGGGGAGAATGTAGCCAGGTGGAAAAAAAGGAATTTTACAATGTAGTTCCGAGAGGACTCCACTAGGAGCCAGTGTGGCATCTGTGGTGTGTTTGCAACTTTGCTAAGGGGAAAGACTGCGAAGAAGCCAAACTTGGCTGAGCGACAAGAAAAATGAAGTTGTGTGTTTGAGTGAACTCGTAACTTTGGGAGGTAAATATTCCTAATAAATAAGTGTTACCTAATATAGTATACATAATGTTATGTAGGGAAATGGTGGCGGTATTAGTTTCATATGTGTGTTTTTTTAATTTGAGGAATCATTTGGTTACTTTTAGGAAATAAGAAATAGTGGCGATCATTTCACCCATCTTTTGATTGATTGATTGAAACTTTTAGTAGTAGATTGCACAGTGAAGTACATATTCCGTACAATTGACCACTAAATGGTAACACCCGAATACGTTTTTCAACTTTTTCAACAGATATATACTATCAAATATATACTAACATCATAATACAGTCATCACACAAGATAATCATCAGAGTATATACATTGAATTATTGACATTATTTATAATCCGGGGGGTGGGATATGGAGGGGTGGGGTGGGGGTGTAGGTTTGGTTCAGTCATCAACAATTGCATCATCAGAGAAATGGATATTGAAACAGTGTAGGACTGACTTGGTAGGATATGTACAGCAAGTAGTGGACACAGAGAGAGAGATCAAAAAGTATGAGAAAAAGTGTCTACATTTGATTGTTTGATTGTTTACATTTGATTATTTCCAATCCGAAGAGGTAATATGTGGAAGGGAGGGTGTTAGTTTAGGGTTGAAGTTGACTGGAGGTGTTCTTTTAGTGCGGTTTTGAAGGAGGATAGAAAAGCCCTTTCTTTTACACCTGTTGGGAGTGCATTCCATATTCCAAAACAGTTATTGTAACATTTAGTGACATAGATTGGATTTTTGTTAGCTACCAAGGATAAATATTCACTGTGTTGTACATGTATTTGTAAATGGGCACCACTGTTGTTGCAGAAACGTGTGTGTACTTTTGTTGCTACTTCAAAGGTCATTCAGGAGATTTTGGACAAATAAGGTAAAAATCTCTTCAAGCGTGCATTCATTGTAAATTAATATTCAGATGTATGTAACAAGGTACTAATAACATGTTCTTGTATGTTCTGGGATATGTTGCAAAGTTACTGCATATATACTAATATACTAATTCAGATGAATTTATAATATATTTGCCATCCAAGTATTGAAAAAGTGTATTTCTTTATTATGTGCATCATAAAGAACAAACAGAAACACTGGACATCACCCGTGGTTTGATCCCAGGGAGGGAATGAGAAGCAGTGAATTCTGAGAGAATTGATATTAGACGAAGTAACCACTGAGCTAAACCAGTGTGATACCTGCAATAAGAAATTGCGTTCTTTTAGAAAACCCCAATGATTTTCTGAAAACAGTGCAAAAAATACAATGAGAAACAGAAAATTTAGTATTTGACTCAATTTCTTGTAGATAAAGTTTAGACACTCCTTCTGTGAATTGTCTATACATTTGCATCACATTCTTGTGATATATATATATATATATATATATATATATATATATATATATATATATATATATATATATATATATATATATATATATATATATATATATATATATATATATATATATATATATATATATATATATATATATATATATATATATATATATATATATATATATATATATATATATATATATATATATATATATATATATATATATATATATATATATATATATATATATATATATATATATATATATATATATTCTGTTTATTGTAGTAAATGGATAGATGGAAGTCAATGTCCACTGTGACATGCAGCGTTAATATACTGGTTTTGAAATCCAGATGCATACTGTGTTAGATCCCTGGTGGGAATTCTGGTAGAAAGGTTTGCTCATTCATGTTTTGATTATGTCAAATGAGTTGTTTTTTCTGTAAATTTGGCCCTCAGAAGTATTTAGTTGAATAGCCAGGTCTTAGAAGAAATGTGTTGTTGCATAGACAACTCCAGTAATAAGATAATTGCATTTGCCATCCAGTATTGAAGTGATGACTTTCTTACTTTTAACATATTAAATAACAAAACAAAACCAAAAAACACTGCACATCAACTGTGGTTTCTTGCCGGTAGGGATTGAGAAGTCAGCAAATTTTCTAAGAGAATTGATACTTCACAAAATAACAGCTGGTCTAATCCAGTGTAACATCTACGTGGGGAAATTGCTTTCTTATAGAAAACTCCAGTTAAGTTATTTAAACACGTGTAAAATGTTATAAACAATAAGAAACAGGAAATGGAGATGATTTTGAAACAACCTTAAATACTTCAGAAAGTAGTAGCGTTGCTGTGTTTAGTAAACAGAGTACTGTGTAATGACCAGAGGTGTGGACTCGAGTCACATGACTTGGACTCGAGTCAGACTCGAGTCATGAATTTGATGACTTTAGACTCGACTTGACAAAATGTAAAGAGACTTGCAACTCGACTTGGACTTTAACATCAATGACTTGTGACTTCACTTGGACTTGAGCCTTTTGACTTGACATGACTTGCTACTTTCCCCAAAACCCAACGATTAAAAAGTTATTCGGGAGCGCTCCGTATCTTCCAAAGTGTACGTGTGTCGGTGTGTGTGTCTGTCAGGGAGTGTGCGCTCTCTCAGCGTGTGTGTCTGTCAGTACAACAGCCAATCAAATTAGATCCACATTGTTTTCATCCCACGGCATTCATGCAATCAAATTGCAGAACAACCAACGAAGAATAGCTGTCAAACAACGCGCCAGTGAGGAAAAATTACGTCAAAGATAGTTTCGTTCGGGTATTAAAACTACGACTTGGTCAACAAAAAACGAATTGCAACAACTTCCAACTTCGTTCGACATTTGAAGTTGCAAACAGAACGGTAAGTTTTGAATGTAAGCTAACGTTTATTGGCTAAGTAACGTGACTTTTATTTGCTGTGTTGTTAAATCAGTGAGGCTGTAAACTCACTGCTAACACTATAACCATAGACATCTTATAAGTAGACGCAGCAGCAGACAGTTTATTCTGTCTTGACACTTTGTATTGATATTTTGTATTACATTCTTCCCTTAAATGATCATGTTTACAGTGATTGTTTTATATGTATTTTTTTATGTATGTCGCTTTGGATAAAAGCCTCTGCCAAATACTTTAACACAGTGGTCCCCAACCACCGGGCCACGGTCCGGTACCGGTCCGTGGATCGATTGGTACAGGGCCGCACAAGAAATAAAAAAATACAAAAAATTATTATTACTATTTAAAAAAAAAAAAATTAAATCAACATAAAAAACACAAGATACACTTACAATTAGTGCACCAACCCAAAAAACCGCCCTCCCCCATTTACACTCATTCACACTCATTCGCACAAATGGGGTTGTTTCTTTCTGTTACTAATATATTTGGTTCCTACATTATATACCAATATATATCAATACAGTCTGCAAGGGATATACAGTCCCTGCAATTTTAAATGCACTTGTTTTAATAAATAAATACAGCGTTTTAAAAGCATACACAATCTGTGTAAATATATTAGTCTGTGGTTAAAAGGACTTGAAAGGACTCGAAACTTAAAATGCCGGACTTGGGACTTGACTTGAGACTTTCCAGTCTTGACTTTGGACTTGACTTGGGACTTGCCTGTCTTGACTCGGGACTTGACTCGAGACTTGAGGGCAAAGACTTGAGACTTACTTGTGACTTGCAAAACAATGACTTGGTCCCACCTCTGGTAATGACTAGTTCAGGTGAACATTTAAAGAAAAAACGTATTGAAGTGATTGATTGATTTCGTACTCTTGTTGTATAAAAAAGAAAAAAAAACACTGGACAGTGCCCGAGGTTTGAACCCCATCGAAACGGAGAGCTGCGAACTGGTAACATTCATTGTTCTTGTCAAGTGCGAAGTAACCACTGAGCTAGACCAGTGTCAGAGATGCACGTCATTATTTTCCTTTTTGTAGACAACTCTAGCAGTGTCTCCAGAATGTGTTTTTGAATAGTAATTGGGGACATGGAATGAAGAGTACGTCAACTCAAGTTCTTTACAAAGTAGACCAGATAATACAAAATGTTTTGGGACACGATGTAGTCGTAGTTGCGTCGCAACACTAACATGACGTCATTTCCGCTATGTGACGCAAAGCATTCTGGGAACTATCAACACAGGATATCCAGGAAGCAGAAGCATCGGTTGTTTTAATATTCGAAAAACTTACCATTACACAACTAAATAGCGAGCAGTTGCTGTGTCATCAATTGTCATAGTTGATGTTGTGACCGCAAATGTTAACAAAGGAATACGTGTTTTAATCGTTTTCCTAAATGGAGGAGAAACAACATTTTTACAAAGGTAAGTTGTGAATTACTCTAAGTAAATGTTGTGTGGTTGCAGCAAGTTACTCAACTGTTGTTACACAACGTTTGTTATTTAACCAATTTAGTTAACTGTAATATATTGGGGTTTCGTATTCGTTTAAGACTATTTAGCAGAGGAGAAACGGGCTTCCGCTCTATTCCAGCTTGACACTACGTTAACAACGTATGCCTTGTACGTAACGAATGCGTCACATACGTTTACGTCATTTCCGTAAATTATTGATATTTCTTTGGTACATTTCTTGATATATTAGTATGGCACAATCTGGAACAGTCTCTATGAGTTTGACAGTCACGCAATTTAACCCTTTTTCACGCATATTTCCCCATCCAGTAGTCTATATTTTTTATGGTAATAAACTTTGGTCCTCGCGGCTTGCCGTGACTGACTGATGTGACCAATCCCAACCGTCGTTTGAGCTGGAATCTAACCAATCATGAAAGCTACTAAAAAATATAAACCAATCAGAATCACCGTAAGGCGGGTCTTGCCTGATTTTTGGCCAGCCCTCGGCGGCGGAGACTGTTATTGCTACGACCCGTGAGCGTGTCAACTTGATTATGAAAAAAAATAAATAAATAAAAACAACTTGAATCTTTAGGCGGTAAGGCGTAATCTAATTTGTGACTGGATCGAGATGGAAGGAGATAGTTGCGGGATATCATCAAGTACTACTAAATTGCAAAGAGAAGGAAAATATTTGGATGGATTTTCAGAGATGTATATAAAAAAAGATGATAATATTTTACAAATTCTGCAAACTGTAGCGGATGTACGACATCCCAGACATGGCTATGCAATTATTAAATATTATAAGTTTAAAGCATTATCAGATAGAAAACAAGACTGAGGTAAATTATTCAGAATATGTAAAAATATATACCAATGTATACAAATCTATACATAATAAAGTAGGAGCTTCAGCAGTTATGCCACAAAAAAACATAGTATTGAATAAAATAATTAATGCAAAATTACCTGTTTTTACAGGGTAATTAATAGCAATTTACATTTACATGACAGTTAATTGGACATCAGAAAATAAAGCAAGTAAAGTGTGCTCGGTCTGCTGCAGGTCATACAATCAGCATAAAAAATATAGCTTCAGAAACAAGACAGGATTTAATATATGAAATAGTTCCGAAAATCTTTAGAATTAATAAAACTGTGTGTGGTAAATGTGTGTTATAGTCAATAAAAAAATGGCAGGGTAGTTGGAATAAAGAAAGAAAAGATAAGCAGTATTACAAAGTCCAGAGGAATGTAGGAGGAGGCTATACAACTAGGAAAGAGGAAGATATCATTACTAGAATTAGATTATGACATAAATAGCTCATTGAAATTAGTTGGGAAACATAACACAGGGCTGTGTGATTATTGTAATTAAATAGAAAATGTAGAGCATGTGGGAATCTTTGGGCACCTCACGATTTGATTACGGTTACAATTCAGGAGCCAAGATTCGATTAAAAATCAATTAAATTCAAGATTGTTTATTGTCATATGCACAGTTAAACAGACAGTTTGCCGTACAATGAAAATCTTACTTTGCTAGTCACCCTTCAACAAGTCACATAGTACTTAGCTAAAATTAAAATTAAAATGTTTATATACAAGGCACAGTGAGTAACATAACATTATTGCACAGCATTCAACAGTATAAATATGAAGGTGACATTGGGTCACAGCAGCAGTTAAGTGTCTTTAGTGATCAAATTATCGGTGCATATTTAATTTGTTTCTTGATGCAGTTTTATATTTATTTTCGTTTCACTAAATAAGCATTCATCACTTGCAACTTTTAAAAACAGTGCATTTGTAATAAGAAACATTTGAATTAATTCCCATTGCATTTGTGTGCAAAACATAAGTGCCCTAAAATAAAGGAGTTGGTTGGATCGCTCGGTGAGCTGGTTTGTTGCAGTCAGACAAATTTACAACTGTCTACATTTTTTATTTACAGTAAAAAATAAGCGATTGTTGACGTTTACTAATCAATTTTACATTTGCTTATGTCCGAATTGCAATGCGTCTAAAAATCAATGATTTCCTCCACCTATAATTAATACACTGTAGGAAATAAAATAGAAATAAGGAGATAATGAGAAATAAGTCAGTGAAAGACGCGGTAGGTGAGGACATCTGTCTAAAGGTATAAATCGACATTAAAGTACCAGTAGAGTGGAAAACATGTTTACTTTATATGCTTAATTGTGTTTCATTGTATCTTTTAAACCATATCCAATTGTATCTACAATCCACAAAGTATGTAAAAATTCAGACCAAACATCACAAAATGCCACAAACTCCGTCAGCCATTTTGAATATTCCGCTCCGAACGTCTTCGATAATTTCCCTAGATCGACGTCACTGGAGTAACACTTCTACTCTCTGACAATTTTATCAGATATAGTGAAAATACACACAAATATAGAGAGATGTGGTGTCTATTATTCACAATACCTATATAAGACATAAGCAAATATGTTTTTCTTTTTTTATGCATTCTAAGTCGTAAATGAAAGATACATAAATTGCCAGTCAATGGGGGCTCTCGAGTGCGCCCACAAAACCCTCTAAATCAGGGGTGTCAAACTCATTTCAGCTCAGGGGCCGCATGGAGGAAAATCTATTACCAAGTGGGCCGGAATGGTAAAATCATGGCATGATAACTTAAAAATAAAGACAACTCTGGGTTGTTTTCTTCGTTTTACTTTGGCCAAAAATAGAACAAGCACATTCTGAAAACGTACAAATCACAGATAATCCTCTGGACAAATCACTTCAAGTTTGTTGAAAATTCTGAGGAAATTGGTGCAGCTTAAAAAAACCCAATGAGCTTAGACTTTGTCTCGGTGTATCTACAAAGCTAGGATTAAACTTTAAAGATTGAACAACAAACACGTGTAAACTCTTCTAGGTATCAAATACCTCCTTTGTCATGTCCACGTATCAATCCAGTGCTAACTCAACAAACCGTAAGAAACGGAGGTAAAAACTATTCAGAAGGGTTAAGTTTTCTCGTTTTTGACAGACATGATGGGGGAGTAAGGGAGCCAAATAACGATGTGTTTGAAGCAGAAGACATAAAACCCAAGATTTTTTCTGTTTCATTTCGGTCGAGGGAGAGGAAGACGCCACACTTTACTTTGTACTTCTTGCTAGTCCTAACAGAAATGCTATTGTGACATCCAGTGGACACATTTAGAACAGCAGTTTCTTTCTTTCAAAATACTTTAATACTTGGCAAACTCATCACGCGGGCCGCATAAAACCTGTTCGCGGGCCTGATCCGGCCCACGGGCCGTACGTTTGACATCCCTGCTCTAAATGACCATCCAAAACCTGCCAACAATTCTCTATATGCATATAGTGACCTGAATATTAACCAAACATTAGCGATGTTGTTATTATAAACGCTAACACAGACAAACTATTTATAACGGTTAGAATGATAACACGCAGCTAAGAACCCTTGTGCTGGTTTATTGTGAGCTGGCCGCGATGTCCTGCTGCTTCCGCATCATCGCGACTCGACAAAGTTGTTCTGGATTATAGATCATGCCTCTCATAGGAGCATTTAGCCATAAATGTAGAAGTTGTTCATCTGTGACATTCAGTTAATACACATAGATGGAGACAAACACACGCAACCAAAGACAGTGTTTGCAGAGACTTTTTCTTCTTAACCCTTCGTATGCATGATTAATTTGTAGGGTTGGGTATCGTTTGAATTCGAACGACTCCGATTCCGATTCCAGTTCTTTGTTTCGATTCCGATTCCTGCCGATCCTCGGTTCCGATTCTTTTAAGAGGCAGGGTCAAAAAAAAGTTTAGGATATTTTAAATGAGCTAGCTAACCTACAGTCTTTCTGAATGAAATAGTCTGACATTCTCCATCAATTTTAATTCTATTAACTTTTTATGAACTTTACTATAAATTCCTCACAGGGCTGTTTTCAACTACAATATAAATATCAAATCTATGAACTTGAATATAAATATTATAAATTATGAATACATTTTCCCAGGGGTACACTTTCCTCAAGAGAGCTTTATTTTTGAAAACCTCATGAAAACACATTTACACACACGTGTATGATGCTGCAGGTACTTAAAAATGTTACTGTGCTCCCACTGATGGGCTAACCTGGTGCAGAAAAGCAAATAAACAATAAGAAACAACTTGCAAAACCCAGTCCAGATTAGCAGCAGGTACAGTATAAAATCAGACAGTTCTTGTTTAGGAAAATGACCATATCCGCCTTCTCAGGCAGGATGCGTGAGCGTTCTGGACAGATAGTGTCTCCTGCTGTGGAAAATACACGTTCACTGGGTGTGGAAGAAGCTTGAACGCATAAATAGGAGAAAGCGCGATCTGACAGCAAAGGATAAGTCTTTTGTTGGTTCCACCGGACCACCACCATGCAGCAGGGTCGTCAGACATAAGTATCGGTGGAACGTCCTGGTACATCTGCAGCTCTCTCTCCACTCGTTTGTTGATGGACATGGAGCTCTGTTATTTTGCGGTTATTTCTTTTTTTTTTTATAAAGTAAAGCCACACTTTCGACCGCCGACGCCCGCTATCCATGCTTGAGCTTGACGGACTCGCTCAGCTATGCTAACACTTCCGGGGGTGGGCGCTTCTTCGTTGGTGCTCAGCGGCTTCTTCTTCCGGTTCGGCAGACTTTTTTTTTTTTTTTTCTCCGGTCGGCGGACTGGGTATCGAAAATAGGAATCGAAATTGAAACTTTTGAACGATACCGGGAGAATCGGAAAGTTAGTCCCGGTTCCAATCGATACTCGATACCCAACCCTATTAATTTGTCATATAAATGGAAAGATATGGACATCTTATCAGTCCTCATCGCAGTAAGAGCAGACATTGTACAGTAAGGTATCGTTTTATTATGTTTGTAGTTTGTAGTTGCCCCCACCCCCCCATTGTTTATCACCCCCCATTGTTTACCTGTATCTCACCTTTTTTGTAAGGGGCGCCGGAAGTTGGCAGACCCATCAGCGATCCTTCTGTCTCCCTGTAATGTTTGTCTGACCTTGAATGGGATTGTGCTGAAAATTGTAATTTCCCTTCGGGGATTAATAAAGTATTTCTGATTCTGATTCCGTATTCCTTGTTTGGCACTTAGCAATACTGCTAGATGATGCTTAGTGTTTCACTAAATCTGGATCTGTTTAGCAGAGCTTCTAAAACGTGTAGCTCATCCTCCTTATATTTAGGATCGACATCATGAGTTTATGGATCAAAATTCTTCCCAAAGTAAGCGTTGTTGGCTCTCACAAAGTCTGCATGATTTGCATTGTTGTTTGTGATGAAGGGATCTGCGGTTCCTACCTCTACATCACGCGATGACATGTCTGGCTAGCTCATTATCTTTCAAAATGGCTCAGGAATCTCTGTGAGATCAATACTATTTTGATAATATCTGTTTACTCGCAAACTTTGTAAGTCTTTCAGTGTCATAAATAGCTTAAATAAAGAGGCGCCTTGTTTTTCTACTTTACTGGTACTTTAAAACAGGCCAAATAAATGTTGAAAAAGGCCCCCAAAAAATGTGAACGCATCATGACACGAAAGTTTCCCTCTGGTCATTTCCTGAAACTTGCCAGCCCTGAATTAATTAACTAATTAATTAACTAGTTGTGCTGGTAGCTCAACTAGACACAGGTTAACCACTACACACTTAAATATGAGTAATTAAATGAGCAGTTGCACGTAACTTTGAATTTATGTTAGGTTCTTTGCATTTACAGGCGAACTAGCTTACGAAATACTAGATAGATAGATAGATAGATAGATAGAGATGCAAACACAGAGGTTTATACGGTTAAATGTGAGGATGAAGAGACCAGAACAAGCTCGCACATGCAAAAAAATTGCATATGTAGGACTAGTGAATGAACCAACAGCCCTGACAACAATGACTGAAGTATATGTGTTGCTTATTATTTCCTCTTTCATTGATTCCTATTTTCAAGTCATGCTTTTTTGTTTTTGCTACACAGGACTGTGTGTCTGACAGGCTGGTCAGCAACACCGGGGCCCCGCAGGGCACAGTCCTCTCCCCCTTCCTCTTCACCATCTACACCACCAATTTTCATTATCACTCAGAGTCCTGCCACCTTCAGAAGTTTTCTGATGACTCTGCGATAGTGGGGTGTATTGAGGATGGTGATGATGAGGAATATAGGGCACTGGTGGAGGACTTTGTCACATGGTGTGGAAAGAACCATGTAGTAGAAAATTTGCCCTAGGGTTACCCCTCAACTGAATGCATTGGGAAGGACGTGACACATAAGGGGTCAGGTCACCCTGACAGAACTAGTTATGTGGTGGGGTGATATTTGAACTTTGGACAGTTGCATAAGTTGTTGTTTTGTTAGACTCAGACCACAGGAAGGTTATAAATTAATGCTGTGGACCGATACGGGTGTGCATTCTTTCTAATTCCTTTGAGGGTGCACCATCTTTCGTCTCATGAGATACTGTCTGTGTAAACACATGTCTTTCCAATCCAACTGTGTACCATCTGATTGGGTAAATAAACTCTTATAACCAACTCTCTATTGTTCCTGTTTAAGACTCTGACTTTCCCACTACAACCACCTCCAGCTTAATGTGACGAAGACCAAGGAGCTGGTTGTGGACCTGGGAAGGAGGAGGAGTTCTCCGGCGACCCCTGTTTCCATCAGGGGGGTCGATGTGGACATGGTTGAGGATCATAAATACCTCGGTGTACACATGGACAACAAGCTGAATGGGTCAAAACACGCTGAGGCACTCTACAAGAAGGGACAGAGCCGCCTCTACTTCCTCAGGAGACTAGGATCCTTCAACGTCTGCACAAAGATGTTGAAGATGTTCTACGAGTCGGTGTTGGCGGGCGCCTTCTTGTACGCCGTGGCCTGCTGGGGCAGCGGGCTGAGAGCGAGGGACGCAAACAGACTGGACAAGTTGGTTGAGAAGGCCAGTAACGTGGTGGGAGTGGAGCTAGACTCTCTGGCGGTGGTGTCAGAGAGGAGAAGTCTAGCAAAACTCCTAGCCATTATGGACAACACCTCCCACCCACTACATTCGGACCTTGCAGAAAGAATGAGCACGTTCAGTGGAAGGCTCAGACTCCCAAAATGCAACACGGAACGACACAGGAGGTCCTTCATAACGATAGCCATCAGACTGTATAATGCATATGTTTCTTGACTGCACTTAAATGTAGAGTATATGTACAATATATTTATGTTATTTATATATATATTATATTATTTATTTATTTATTTATATGTATTATTGTCTATTGTGAGCGAACTGTGGTGCTGAATTTCCCCCAGGGATCAATAAAGTACTTTCTATTCTATTCTATTCTATTGTCAAAATCATACTTGTCTTTTTTTAAATAATTTTTTAAAGCATGATTTTTTTGTGTTCAACAATAACATAAATAAAATAATACATCATTATTGCTCTTATCCTTATCAAACAACACTACATCTGCAGCTGCCATGAGAGCAGAATCATCAGATGGAGCAGCAGACCTGTCAGGAAGATGATGGTGACACAATGGACAACATGACCTGCTTGCAGGAGGAGAATAGAAAGTGAAAGGAAGAGCTGATAAGCAGATCACTGAAACATGTGGCTTGAAGACTGAAGACTTAGCATAGGCTGATGGAAAATTGGACATAAAAGAAAGTGTTGTCCTACTAGCTGTCACACTGAAAATGTCTGCATTTAACAGGTGGTGCAGCCAACTCAATACAAAGGATGTGGAGAAACAAGGCAGCTATCTCACGTCACGATGGACGTCGAGCAAGTTGTTGGGTGTTTCCACTCCAACTACACATTTTGTGTACTTGGTGTGGTCCATTTAAAGGCGAGGACATGACTTCACTAGATACGATTGTGGTGTATCCTGTGCTTTGACTATATTGTGCCAGAGTCCTGTTTTGAAGCCGTTATTACAATGTACACGTCAATCAAATGTCATTAACTTGTAAATGGGTATACAGTACTAAGTTGTTTTCTCTTCATATTTCTAAAGATTGTTTCAGAAGTGAAGTGTTTTTTTTTTCCATATATGAAAATGAAAAATAAAAAACACAAAATGACTTGTAAAGGTGCTATATAATGAAGTGTACAAAAGGTTGTAAAACCTTGCGAGATGAAATGAAGCACTAATTGCACCATCTCTAGAGGACCGGACTGAAATCCTGCAGGGTATGGAATGAGTAATAAGGCACATACAAAGTATCAATCAATCAAAGTTTATTACATCATGAGTGTCTCAAAGGGCTGCACAAGCCACAATGACATCAGATCCCACATCAGTTTAAGAAAAAACTCAACCCAATGGGACACAATGAGAAAACTTAGAGGGGACCGCAAATGTGGTCCCCTACACACACCCCCTAATAGTGTGAGAATCCAGTCCATAGCGGGGCCAAACAACTGTAGACATCGGCAGACAAGTAGAAATCAACAGATACATTTTTATTTCCTGGCCGATACCGAGACCAATTATTAGTAGTCAAAGAGGCACATATCCGATATTTGGAGCCGATATTCATTAGCATTAAAAGTTAACTAATCATGACTAGTATCGACAGTAATTAGCTTGACAAGGCTTTACGTTTTTGTTTTTTTTAATACTGGTTGTTAGGGCCATGAATGCAGGGCCAGTATTACAGATACCAATACTTCTTATTTGTATCACTATACATATTTGTGATCAAAATTTAATACAACAATATGAAACATCTAACAATATCAATATAACACAATTATTTGTTATTGTTTGGGCAAAAATAAAGTCAGCAGTACAAAATAACTACACAAAAGCAAAAAGACAAATCCTTTGACAATAATAAATTAATAATTTTATTTACAATATATTTGAAGAGTGTGCACAGAAACTCAAACCCTACTCAGATGTTTGTGAAAATAAACATACAGAAAAATGATGATCTTGACGCGCTGGTATTAATTTGGTACCGACAATGCTCTGGTATCTTTAATATCTATTAATGATGCCATTTATATAATTTACTGTTGACTCAGTAATGAATGGAACAGAACTTCAGATTCCCACAAATTCCTCATATATATATATATATATTTTAAAGTTAAGGCTACCGTGCAGCCATAGATCAAACTAATTGGTTTAATCGGAGATACAATTAACTTAAATTATGTTTTCTGTCAGAGACAACAGCTGGTTTCTGGTTTGTCTACAGTATATTCCTACTATACGTTTTTATCAAATGCACAATAATGACTGAATTGTGTAAAAAAAAAAAAAAAAAAAAGCTTAATATAACGAAATGCAAAACACTGGACGGCGCCCGTGGCCAGATCTTTGTTCAGAGTCAGACAGCGTTGATGCAGGAAGTAACCACTGAGCTAAACCAGTGTAACAAACACGCCTTCAACTGGTTCTTATAACTACGCAGCTGTATGACGTCAGAGGTCTCAAAAAGTACAGTAAATAAAAGTATATTTATTGCAATAGTTAACATACGCTCTTTAGTAGATGAATATACAAACAAAATAAATATTAATTTGTATTATTTTTACTTCATCGATGCAGAAACACTTTTTGATAGTGTCTGTATTACTGTACATTCCCCAAATGTTTGGCCCTGTTTCCTGTACAAATGGATGTCCTGATCTTGCTGGCTGCAAAACAAGTTTCCATAAGGTAATAAAGTCGCTAAACCGAAGCTAACCTCACCTTACGTGGTATCAAATCATCAACAGCTTTAGTGCAGTATCCTATGGGTGAGGGCGGACCTACGTCACTTTCGCCTACCAATCCCCTAGCAACCGGGAATTCGTTGAAAACAAACCAGCTCACAGCGAACACAGCATTGACAGAAAAAGCATTTAACGAGCGTTGTGGCTTGGAAGTCGGCGCTAAATCCTTCATTTACGCATTTTTACTTATTCGCATATCGTGTGAAAAAACGAAAATGTATTATTTGCGTCAGACTCGTCTCAGTGAACTTTAAAGCTTCTCAGGCTTAGCTTAGCTTGCTAGTTAGCTTAGCTTGCTAGTTAGCTTAGCCTGCGCGCTACTAAGAAAGAGACGCGGAAGTTATCAACAACTTTGTGTGAACACGCCGTACTTGTTGGAGCCCACGTCGAAGAAGAAGCGCTTGTTGTCCACAGTCATCGACGAGCCCTCCGGCAGCTCCGCGGGCTCCTCGTCCACGCCGTAATCGTCAATAAGTTTGGCCAAAGCGTCGCGGAACTCGATAAGTCCCTGCGCCGGGAGCGCGATGGTCTGACCCCAAGCCGGGCCCCCTGTTCACGGTCTGCCGGATCCTCAAGAACCGTCCCCGCTGGTTCTCTTTCAGGTCCTTGTAGTACTTCCGATTCTCCCGCACTAGGAACTCGCTTTTCAGGGCCCGCCGCGGCTCATCCTGCACCATGCCCGGGTTGTTGGGACCCAACTGGTCGTAGTGTTCGATGAAGTCCCCCAAGTAGTCGCGGAACTCGACCGCCACCGACATAGACAGCGTGAGGCGGCTCTTGTTGCCACCGGCCCCGACTTCGGCTGCGAGCCATTTGTCTCGTCTCTGTGGGCTTTTATCACGCTTTGGCAGAACAAAATACAACCTTTGTTTTCCCTGTTTCCAGTTGTGGTTAGCACAACCAAAAACAACACAGTTTTTCGGCATTTTGGAGGCAGGATGACGGGTTTAACCAGCGTAGGTCGACAGGTTAAAGAGTAATGGCAACGGTTTGTTTTCAACGCCAGTCTGGTTGCTATGGCTCGAAGAACCCGTATGTAGCTCAGTTGCCCGGATGTCGGCCCTCACCCGCCCTTGTCTGACAAGTAAAGGTGGACATTGATGTAGTTCATATATCAACCGGTAGGAGTCACTGCTGAATCACCTTTATGTAAAGGCTTTAATGTCTTGTGGCTCACGAGGAATTTGACGTGCTCTCTTTGTGCAATGGAAGAAACAAAGAAATAATCAACAAACATTTGCCATCCAAATATTTGAAAAAAACAAAACTTTCTGAATAAAAAAAAACACTGGACATCGCCCGTGGTTTGATCCCGGAATGGGAGAGAGAAGTTGCGAATTCTGAAAGAATTGATACTAGTCGAAGTAACCACTGAGCTATACCAGCGCAATTTTAGTGATGTGCATATGGACTTTTATAGACAATCCTACTAATGTTTTAAAGTACAGTTTGAAATATGCTATACAATTTTGAAACAACCCTAAATACTTCAGAACAGAGTAGTGTTACTGTGTTTAGTTCAGGTTGTGTTTGTTATGGTTTAAACGTATTTTGAACATACAGATACAATATGATACATCATATAATCTACATATGTTCATTTATCTTTACATCATGTTCGAAAAGGAGTAGGAAGAAGCACATATGGATTTTAAAAGTAAAAACGTTTGCCATCCAATTATTGAAGTGGACATTGTCGATCCCAGGAGAGATAGCAAATTAGCAAACTCAAACAAATGTTCCAAACTGAGAACACTGAACTAAACCGATGCATACAATCATGGGAATATTCTCTCTCTTATAGACAACTATGTACTGTTAACGATTTTTTTTAATAGTAAATGAGAAACAGGAAATGTTTTATACGTAGACTTAAGTAATTGATAACGTAGACCAGATATTCCAATTTATTTTGGGACATGTAGTCATAGTTTTTATTTTTTTTATTTTTTATTTTATTTTATAAACCTTTATTTATAAATTGCAACATTTACAAATAGTTCAGAAATAATAATCAAAATAAGTACAAAAACAGTACTAAACAGCGCCAGGGGGTTGTAAACTCAAAGTAATGCAAAAAAAATAAAATATATATATATATATATATATATATATATATATATATATATATATATATATATATATATATATATATATATATATATATATATATATATATATATAACAAAGTGCAAAGCCATAGGCTCACACAATTTCAGTAAATATTTTAAATTTGGAACACAGCATCATAGTTTTCACAGCTTTTTGGTTGTTAGAGGTAGAGAGTGTCTTAAAGTAGAGTTCTAATTCTTTTTTAAAGGCACAAAAAACAGGTCGGGTATTGAGAAACTTACATTTATGAATATAAAACTTAGCCAATAGTATAATGAGGTTGCAATGGTAAAATTTCTTTTCAAATGTGTTTTCATACAGTGTAAATCCAAATAGCACATCTTTAAAACAAAGCACAAATGTGTCATGAATATTGTCCAGGATGAAATGATAGATGCCCTGCCATAGTGATCAAGTGCTTTCACAAGTCCAAAAAACAGGTGGTAAGCAGTCTCTGGATGCATGTTACATAAGGTGCAGGTAACATCAATGTCCTAGCTCGGTTGGTAGAGTGGCCGTGCCAGCAACTTGAGGGTTCCAGGTTCGATCCCCGCTTCCGCCATCCTAGTCACTGCCGTTGTGTCCTTGGGCAAGACACTTTACTCACCATCCTTGCCGAATCCCAGGTTTTAATTCGAACCTTGGAGATGTGCCATAATTTTAGCTTTATCAAGCTATTACCATTGCAGTACAAAGTCTTGATTGTTTTGCGGAAAAAATTTCCGAAGCCAAATTTGTCAAGTGTCTTGAAGATAAATTAATGTTCGATCGAGTCAAAAGCTTTGTAGAAGTCCAAGAAAAGAAGGAAGCCTTCATCATTAATGACCTCTGGGTAATCCAGTATGTCAAGTACAAGCCTGATATTATTCGATATGTGCCTCCCTCTCATAATCCTGACTGTGTCTCATCAATTATGTCATTCAGAACCAATTTTAAACGTTTAGCAAAAATAATAGCTACAATCTTATAGTCATTGTTTAGAAGGCTAATTGGACGCCAATTATCAATGATTAGTACATCTTTGTTTGGTTTGGGTATAAGGGTAATGAGGCCTTGTGTTAAAGTTGGAGGAAGGGCACCTGTATCAATACTTTCACAAAGCACTTCTAGTAAGAAGGGAGCTAGCTCTTCTGAAAATATTTTATAGAATTCAGATGTAATACCATCCACTCCAGGAGATTTGTTATCTTTTTAAACTATTAATGGATTCCACTACTTCCTTGAGACAGATTGGACGGTCACAGAATACTTGGTCAGCTGTACTGATTGATTTAGTTTCAGTTAAGGCATCCATAAACGAAACAGCATCACTTTCACAGTATTGACTATTGTATAATTTTTTGTAAAATTGAGAACAATAATTTGCAATCTGTTTTGCATCATTGCAAACCAAATCGTTTATTTTCAGTTGATCAATAGTGTTGTTTTGAGCCTGCGATTTTTCTAAATATAAGAAATATGCAGAATTTTGTTCACCTTCCTCCAACCATTGTTTTCTAGATCTTACAAAGGCTCCTTTAATTGATTACCGTGGACCCCGACTTAAACAAGTTGAAAAACTTATTTGGGTGTTATCATTTAGTGGTCAATTGTACGGAATATGTACTGTACTGTGCAATCTACTAATAAAAGTCTCAATCAATCAATCCTTCTGCTTTCGATTGATACATTTTGTCTAATTTATTTTGGCTTTCTAAGAGACTTTCTTTTTCTACTGCTGACATATTATCTGGACATATAGAAGATAATGCAGTAATGATGGAAATCACATTTTCTTCCTCCGGACGCTTATTCTTAGCTAGATTACTGCAATATTTTCTAATACATTTACCTACCTCATATTTAAGGAGTTCTCAATTATTACAATAATTGTTTTGGGTTTTGGCTTTATTCCAAAAAAATTGTATTAGATCTTTAATCCTCATTTTAACTGCTTCATGACATAACACCGAACTATTGAGTTTCCAGTATGAGCTCTTTGAACGATTGTTCAACTGTACAGATTGTGAATCTGTATAGCCTTATGATCAGTCAAAGGAGTGGAGAGAATTTTAACAGTAACATTGTTTTGCAGTGAGTTAGACATTAACCACATGTCTATTCTAGATTTTCTTGAGTCTGACTTATTAGACCAGGTAAAGGATGTCTTATCAGGATTTTTATATCTCCAGGCATCAATTAAATCAAGCCTTTGCATTAGTAACTTAAAATTTGAGCTGACACTATTTTGAGAGCCCGGTGGCCATCTATCAAGTGAATTGTCAATGACAGTATTGAAGTCACCTCCTACAAGTATATAAGCATTTGGAAATTTGGCAAGCCAGGGTAGAATTGTATTTTCCACCTCATTAAATAAAATAGTAGTGTCAGGCATTAGTAACTTAAAATTTGAGCTGACACTATTTTGAGAGCCCGGTGGCCATCTATCAAGTGAATTGTCAATGACAATATTGAAGTCACCTCCTACAAGTATATAAGCATTTGGAAATTTGGCAAGCCAGTGTAGAATTGTATTTTCCACCTCATTAAATAAAATAGTAGTGTCAGGCACCGAGTTATATCCATAAATGTTAGCAACTATAAAGTTAGTTTTCTGAATCTCAAAAACCTGACAAATATAATGGCCATTTTTATTATAGTCATTACGATGCAATAAGACTCCTGTAATATTGTTTTTGAGTGTGCCAACTCCACCAGAACGCTGTGATGCATGAGAGCAATAAGTTAAGTTAAAGTACCAATGATCAGGGGCGCCGAAAAGGGGGGGTAAAGGAGACAGATTCTAGGGGCCCATGATGGAGGGGGGCCCAGAGAGGCCCCCAATGATGATGAAATTATAATACAGAAAAAATAATGGGGGCCCTGTAAAGATTCTTTTCAAAATCCCTAGCGGCGCCCCTGCCAATGATTGTCACACACACACTAGGTGTGGCGAAATTATTCTCTGCATTTGACCCATCACCCTCGATCAATCACCCCCTGGAGGTGAGGGGAGCAGTGGGCAGCAGCGGTGGCCGCGCCCGGAAGTCATTTTTGGTGATTTAACCCCCAATTCTAACCCTTGATGCTGAGTGCCAAGCAGGGAGGTAATGGGTCCCATTTTTATAGTCTTTGGTATGACTCGACCGGGGTTTGTACTCACAACCTACCAATCTCAGGGCAGGCACTCTAACCACTAGGCCACTGAGTATATGTCATTACCCCACTGAGATCTCCAAAACTTTACATCATCATTCATACTGTGTATTTCCTGTAAAAAACATAAATCTGTTTTACATTGTTTAACAAATAAAAATAAAGCTTTGCGCTTCAAGTTCTGCCTTAACCCCCTGGCGTTGAGAGAAACTATGGATAAAGACAAGGTTAAACAAAAATGAATTAGAATTAGAAAATGCTTTGAGTTAGAAACAAAGCAACTAGACGCTGCGGGAACAACATCATATTAATATTCAGAAAAGGTAAAAAAACTGGCTCGTGCGTAAGTTGTAACTCCAACCATCCATCCATCCACCTCTTTTGACAAAATAAAGACAAGATTAAGTTAATGTCTGAAAGGTGTATCTTCAGACTGGAAGAGGGATTTCTTTTTTCCCGATAAATGCCCGACCGCCTATAAAGTAGGCAATTTTCCCTGCCTTGCAAGCTTCATCCACCAGTGGTCATAACTTCATTCTTACTTCTCTGTCGACTTTACAGAGATCCTCGGCGAAGCGCAGCCCGTTGCCTCGCAGGTAAGAGGAATTCTTTGCAACGGCCCAGACTGCAGCTCTGTGCACCCGGGAGAAAAACTGCAGTAAAACACACCTGTTACCTTTCGACTTCTTCACTCCAACGCGGTGCACGGTGTCGATAACCTCCGGGAGCCGTTCAGCATCAGACGGCAGCAGAGCTTGGCAAACTCGGATAACCTCTTCACGTACATCTCTGTCCTCCACACGCTCGGCCACACCATGCAGTCTCAGGTTCCATCGTCTTGAATATCTCTCCATCTCAGTGATGTGTTCTTGAAGTACATTGATTAGCTTCTTGTACCCCTCCACAGCCAGTTCCAGCCCAGAAAATCTCCCCATAATCTCGCTTACTTGTTTGCAAACTTGTTCCACTTTAGCATTTCCGCTGGCAATTTGAATGGCATTGGCCTGGATCAACTTCCTCAGCTCGTCTGAGCGGGCGTTCAACTCGTCTGAGCGGGCGTTCAACTCGTCTGAGCGGGCGTTCAACTCGTCTGAGCGGGCGTTACTTAATGCAGATAGCATAGCAACAATGTCGCTGTTGCCCATTTCATCTTTACCTTTCTTAGTGGGAGGCTTCTCCGATGTTACTGGCAGGGAATTAAAAACTTCTTCATTCATGAGATGCATTTTCATGCTGTCCCCACTGATGAAATAGTCATGGCAGTTCTCAAATAGCAGGTTTGAAGCTGTAGTTGTAGCGTTATCCGCCATTTTCCTCGCCACACCTTTCCTTTTCGAGCGAGAAGACGTCGACACAGTTCAAAGGAGCAGCCGTCAAGGGAAATGAAACACAAAAATAAACTAAATACTATAGGGAAACTATTAAGTCTCTTTTCAATCATACACAAGCCGTTTTCGCAGGATTATATTCTTTTTTTAGATGCTGCTCCCGCAAGTAAGACCGTTCACGGCGCCATCTTGGATCTTCCCCCCCATGTAGTCGTAGTTGTTCTGTGTGAAACTCACCAACGTGACCTAATTTCCTTTATGTGACGAAAAGCATTGTGGGAACTATCAAACACCCGGTATCCAGGAATAAGAAGAAAGCATCACTGTTGTTTTAAACATACTATTACACAACACAATGGCGAGGAGGAGCTGTGTCATCAATTGTCATAGCCATTGTTGCGACCGCAAATGTAAGCAAATCAACAAAGGAAGAAGTATTTTTTGAATCAGTTTACAACATGGATGAGAAACAACATTTTCACAGGGGTATGTTTAAGTTATGAATTCCTCTCAGTAAATAGTGTGTGGTTCCACTTGCTTGGTGGAACAGATACAGTACTAGTTTTGGCTTGCAGCAAGTTCTACAACTTTGGCTACTTTAATGTTATGATTAGATGTTATTACATGTGTGACCGCTAGGGGGCAGTACTGGTTAGTAGTCAATTTACCGTGCCATATAACGTGGTAGAGCAAGACTGCATTGAGTCACATGCATAGACATCTTATAAGTAGACGCAGCATCGACCGCTACTGCCTACTGGCGCTGACGAGACGCAGGGCCGCCATCTTGGAGTGGTGATCCGCTCCACTCAGTGCAATACATTTGGCAGGAGCAATGAACTGTCAGCGCATTTAATTCATCTTACCTCACTGAATACCACTGATTTTCACGCGTTTTTTTGTCATACTTGTAGCTATGATAAAGGACACATGTTTTGGCATGTTTTATTATTCATAGTTTGCTTAACAGTAATAGAATATTCTTATATGCTATAAATGACCAGACGTCCGAGATCAAAACTGTGAATATAATCCCAGAGAAGGGGGAAAAAAACGGTCAGCTATTTTTAAGTTCAAGAAACAATATGATTAGGTTATATATACATGCGTATATCCTACATAAACAATGTATGTACATTAGATATCTATATATCTTAGGGACCTATAGACCAGGGTTGAGCAATTAATTTTTACCGGGGGCCGCATTAGCAACCAGAGCACTGCTGGAGGGCCACACGACAATATTTCAATTAAATTTTGCTCAAATTATTTTTGATATACCGTAAGATAAATAATAATAATAATAATATTTTCATTTAACCTAACTTATCTTTATACAAAAGCAGATGGCTTTTGATGGTTTTATTTTTAACACTTTCTTACACAACACTTCCTGATGTATAATACAATGCAAAAATTTCAATTTCTGTCACTTTATCCTGCATCCTCTTTGTTGTGAACGTAGCACAGCTGTAAGGTGATTGGCGAAGAAGGAGGAAGCGTTGCTGTTGCGGAAATGAGGAGTGAGGATAGACGTGCGTGTGGAAAGAACGAGATAAGTTGAGCTGTGTTAGTATAGGTTGCTCAATAAAAGTTTAAAAAGAGCATCAGACTTGGTGTGCACTTCTTCTGGACGCTACAATTGGTGTCAAAAGTGGGATAAAATGCCTCCCAGTTCGCATTGCCATCAAACCTGGGAGTCTTCATGTATCTTGTCTTCCATGTTTATATTGTATCTATACTAGGGTTGTATGGTATACCAGTATTAGTATAGTACCGCGATACTAATGAATCATATTCGGTACTATACCGCCTCAAAAATGGGTGGCTCTACACCAGTGGCGTGCCGTCACTAGAGGCAATGGAGGCGGGGCCTCACCTGCCATCATGGAAAGAAAAACAATGCAAAAAGAATAAAAAAATTAATTAAATTGTTATATGTATCCAGTGATTATACTAAAGTTATTTTCCATTCAACTTCACCATTTTTAGATTATTTTTATTTTTATTTTCACATTTGCCGTTCAAATACTGAGAAGAGACGGTGCGGTGATCAGCAGCCAGTTGAGGCACGTCACTGACTTGTGCCTCAAAATGGATTGTGCACAATGACTCGGCTAACTGCTGAGCTGCTGTGCAGTGAGACTGTATTGCTATATGAATTATATCAGCTAACTAAACTATGGCATAGTTTAGTTAGCTGAGGTATATAATGTACAGTGTATTTTGTCAAAAACTGTATGTGTGTAATGTATTTCTTGTGCTGAGCATTCATAAATCTGCTGCAGAAGACGTACCGGTTGAGGCTCGCAGTAATTCGGCCTCCTGGTGGTAGAGGGCGGTAGTGATCCCAGAGATCATTCCTCGGCCGCAGAAGAAGAAAAAAAAAAAGTTTGCATTGCAAGCGTTTGTTAATTTCCTCTCGCCTGGACTTTTATTAAAAACATGGAGGGTTACATATGTAAAATAAAACTGTTTTCTAAACTGGACTTTCAATCGAAGCAGGAGGTAATAATTTAAGGTAGACCAACGCCGGAGCTAAAAGGTTTGCTTTTGACTTCGGGACAGAAGACCCGTTCTTTTCAAATGGCGTGGTACACACGCAAAGGCTGGCTTTGCGGATGTCCAGCAAGAAAGGTAAGACCATAATAATGTTTTTTTTTAATTAAATGTGCTTTTTTGTGTGCTACAGTTGTGTAAAGAATGCTGGTATGAGCTTTTAAATATAACCCGTTAACTGCTGCCAATCACATGGTGAATAAGATACTATTTAGGGTTCATATGTTTGTAAATCTGACTGTGATGATGCAGTGCTTCACCAGAAATTAACCTCACCGCACGCCACTGCTCTACACCTAACATCCACTGTTATGATACCAAGTAAAGAAGCGTATCTAGTCGATACTACTATGATTACATTGATATTTTTTAGCATCACAAAATCTTCTTCTGTTTTTTTTAAATTTATATTATGTATATAAACTTAGGAAATATGTCCCTAGACACATGAGGACTTTGAATATGACCAATGTATGATCCTGTAACTACTTGGTATCAGATTGATACCCAAATGTGTGGTATCATCCAAAACTAATGTAAAGCATCCAAACAACAGAAGAATAAGTGATTATTACATTTTAACAGAAGTGTAGACAGAACATGTTAAAAGAGAAAGTAAGCAGATATTAACAGTAAATGAACAAGTAGATTAATAATTAATTTTCTACCACCTGTCCTTAATAATTTTGATAAAATAATAGAACGGAAAATGACACAATATGTTACTGCATATGTCAGCAGCTAAATTGGTCCCCTTTATTTAGAAAAGTACCGAAAAGTATCAAAATACATTTTGCTAGCCAAAGGAAGAGTCTTGTATATTTATTAATAGTATTAATAATTATATGTAATATGTTCAGAATAAAATAATAATAATACACAATATATTAACAAATAAACAAAACAATAATATAATACTTATAGATGTATAAATAATCTATTTATAATCGAATTGTTGCCCCTGAATTGTAATTTTATTTGAATCATGAGGTGCCTAAAGATTCCTACCTCTAATGCTCACCAGTGACATGTGGTGACCTTTTACGCGAGGTGAGGCATAAATGTCACTTTGTATCCATCCATCCATTTTCTACTGTTTGTCCTTTTGTATGATCAGATATATTTTGTCTTAAAGTTCAGTTTTGAGAAAAAAATAGAATATACAGTAGAGGTATACTATAGACTGGTATGACTGTACCTACAAACTGTGAATGGATGGATCGATCGGAATATTGATAGTGGTAGAGACATTTCCTTAATATGACAAGACTGCCAGGAACGGTGAGACAATTAGACTTTTTTTTTTAAGGCCTTGACTCTGTCCTCCAGATTAAGTGCCATGAACAAAGGGCAACTGAGCTGGAGGACGCATTGATCATCGCATGGCTCTAAAAAACAAGCGCGTGTGCATTGACTTATTCCATCCCAGATTCTACGGTCGGATCGTCACTTAATTCACCATCACAGTTAAGGCTGAAACGACGCGTTGACGTAGTCGACGTCATCGGTTACGTAAATACGGCGACGCCGTTTTTGTGCGTCGACGCGTCGCATATTTACGTCACACTACCGTCATGGCGGAGCGCAAAGCAGATGGTGCGAGCGAGGGGGAAAAAATCACGCCAAAAGTCGTCAAAAGTGTGGGAGTATTTCAATACACGGCCTAATAATGTTGTTGTATGCACACTGTGTCGAGCGGAAATGGCCTATCATAGCAGCACAACGGCTATGAACGAACATTTGAAAAGAAAACCATCAACCATCAACTAGTCAATCGTCCGCGTGAGCATATGTTGTCATCATTACACAAAAACATGAATGTGTCATTTGTATCTGCTAGGGGTGTAACGGTACGTGATTGGTACACAGAAAGCGCTATCAGCCAATCAGCAGTGCATATTCAAAACGTTAGCAGCCATTTAGCAGTGCGTATTCAGAGCGCATGTAGTCAGCGCTTCAGCGTCGAGCAGAAAGGTGTTTAGCAGGTGAGCATCAGGCAGCGGACTCTCCCCAAATGATAATAAACACCTTCCAGTCAACTACTAGTAACATCACTTTGAGCCCGTTGACCTTCTAGAAACTTAAACTGCAGCTCAGCTCACTCGCAGTCCTGGCTTGAGGTGAAGGCTAATTACCTCTCAGTTCCAGCCACATCGACCCCTTTTGAGCGCCTATTTTCAGCTGCTGGGAATATTGTAAACAAGAAAAGAACCAGAGCATGTAGACATGCTAACCTTTCTTCATTACAACTGTTAGTCACTCACTGGAATGAGTAGAATTGGTTATTGTGTACTGTGTTGGACTGGATGTTTATTTTGCACATTTTAAAAGCAATACTTAATGTTTACAGTGCTCCAGAATATTTAGATTGGCACTTTTTGTATTGGATGTTTATCTTTATTTTTGCACATTTTAGCAAATAAGCAATACTTTCACTTTTGTTGAAATGTTTACACTGTTGTTACAGAATATTTCGTTTTGCACTTTTTTGTATTGGATGTTTATCTTTATTTTTGCACATTTTAAAGCAAAATAAGCAATACTTTTACTTTTGAAATGCTTATACTATTGCAGAATATTAAGATTTGCCCTGGATTTTTACTTTTATATTTGCACATTAAAAAGCAAATAAGCTACTTTTAATTTTGTTAAATGTTAAAAGTTTTAAATGTTTACATTGTTACAGAATATTTAGTCATGTTGTAGTCAATGTTGACTGAGTGGCCATACTTCTTTTTTTTTGTAAATAAAAGCCATGCCTTTTGAAAAAACTGGCCTATATTTATTTTTTCATCTTCATTTTAAATAAAATAAAAAAATCGGTAAAAGGAAACATAATCTATAGATTACCGTATTTTCCGCACCATAAGGCGCCCCGTGTTATTAGCCGCACGTTTAATGAACGGCATATTTCAAAACTTTGTTTACCTGTTAGCCGCCCCGTGCTATTAGCCGCACCTACGCTACGCTAAAGGGAATGTCAACAAAACAGTCAGATAGGTCAGTCAAACTTTATTAATATATTACAAACCAGCGTTCTAACAACTCTGTTCACTCCCAAAATGTAATGTGCAATCACAAAAATAGTAACACTCAAAATAGTGCAGAGCAATAGCAACATCAATAACTCAACGTTGCTCATACGTTAGTGTCACACAACACACAAAATAAACATTTAAAGCTCACTTTCTGAAGTTATTACTCATCTACAAATCCCTCGAATTATTCTTCTTCGGTGTGCTTCACTTGTTTTTTGACACCATCTGTGATGTGGACGCGCATGCAGTCGTAGATCAACAGGAACGGCGCTGCGTGAAAAAAGTCACCCGGTGTCTTCGCGTAAACGTCTATCAACCACTCGCTCATCTTTTCTTCATCCATCCGATCCCTTCGAGTTAGCTTTTATGATGACGCCGGCTGGAAAGTTCTCTTTTGGCAACGTCTTCCTTTTGAATATCACCGTGGGTGGAAGTTTCTGGCCGTTAGCATGGCAAGCTAGAACCACAGTAGGACGACTTCTCATTCCCTGTGGTGCGAATATTCACCGTACGTGCTCCCGTTGTATCCACAGTGCGGTTCACATGAATATCAAAAGCCAGTGGAACCTTGTACGCGTGTCTCTTAGTAGGAGACATTTTGTTGTCTTTACAGAAAAACAAATGAAATGAAATATCCGCGAGCTTCTTCTTCTCCGGGGGCGGGTGCTCACCTTGGCGGTTGCTTACAGTAGAAGAAGAAGCGCTTCCTCTTCTATGGGGGCGGTTGCTTACCGTAGAAGAAGAAGCGCTTCCTCTTTTACGGGGAAAAAAGATGGCGACTGTTTACCGTAGTTGCGAGACCTAAACCTTATGAAAATAAATATGAATATTAATCCATATATAAGGCGCACCGGGTTATTAGCCGCACTGTCTGCTTTTGACAAAAATTGTGGTTTTTAGGTGCGGCTTATGGTGCGGAAAATACGGTAATCGAAAAAATAATCTATAGATTAACCGATTAATCGAAAAAATAATATATAGATTAATCGATAGAAAAATAATCGTTAGCTGCAGCCTTAATCACAGTGTACTTTGGCTTGTAATATTGACGCCACAAATAAGCTTGTTCATGCCTTGGAACGCCCCACTATAAGGATGGACAACTTGCAGATACAGGGGAGGGATTTCAGAGACTGTACCTGTGAGGCCGAGTCTCTAAGTGATCTGGCCGCCAGTCCACCTCCAGGAATTTCTGGATAGACAGATGTACAAGAGACCGGTCTCCGTGGCGCTGGAGTCAAAGAACATACAATAACAGAAAGTGGTCTCCACAAGAACGGGGAACAGAAGACATAGCTGCTGCAACTATGGTGCGATATCCCTGGCACTGTGTACACTACAGAGACCTCCACCACAGCCTTTGCGTGCTCCGCCATAAGCCATTTTAACACCAAACACAAACCTGTTCATCAGTCACCCTTCTGCTATGAAACCTGAGAACAACGTGGACCTGGCAAAATTATTTATCATGTGAAATTTTTTGTGGCGCTCTTGGCAATTTGAAAAATGTTCAAAACCGGCAGTGTGAATGAGCCCTTCCTATAATCATGTGAGGTCACGTTTATGATCTTGTGTTGTCATTGAGTTTTTTCCTCTTGTTACCAGTATATGATACATGTTTCTGCTTCGCGGTCCAGTTAGTCCAAGTTGACCCTTTTTTCATGTCTTACGGGTGATGAAAAGAACACTCTGTCATGACTTGGTCTATGGCGTGGTTTGCTCTCCCGTGGTGCAAAAGAATTGGAACGGACGTGGCGTGCAGGTAAAGACATAGTTTAATTATTACTATAAACTCAAACAAAAGGTACAAACAAAAGGCGCTCACAGAGGAGGTAAAAAACTTGACTAGGAAAACAAAGGGGCGCGCACAATGGCGGAGAACTATGAACATTAAACAAACAAAAACTTACGTGACAAGAGATGAAACAAGAACTAACGTGACAAGGAACTGTGGACATGGCATGAATGGGTGTTGTCGCCAGGACGAACAACAGAAACAGAAAAGCCTATATAGTGACATGAAAAGTGAAAACAGGTGCGTGACTAACTGTGAACAGGTGCATGACATGACTGTGAAAACGTGAGACAGGTGTGTGTGAGTCCAAACGTGGAACAGGTGAAACTAATGGTTGCTATGGTGACAAACAAAACCAGGAAGTGAAACCAGGAACTAAGGAAGTGTCCAAAAAACAAAACAGCACATGGCCAAACAAAAACATGAACACAGACATGACAGAACCCCCCCCTTACGGACAGATCCCAGATGTCCAAAAACAAAAAAACAGGATCAAGAGTCATGGGAGGGGGGGAGGGGGACATGGCGGTGGGTCGCCAGACCAGGTGTCCCCGAATCCACCGGGGCAGAGTCAGGTGGCGGCGGCGGGTAGACCGCCGCTGAACCTGACGAGGTGGGCGACCTGGGAATGGCCACATTCGTGGCAGACGAGGAGGTCGGCGCACCTGGCGTGGCGGACGCCCATGGAATGGCCACATCCTTGGCCGACGAGGAGGTGGGCGCGTTGTCGTGGCAGGCGGCGAAGCTTGGCGTGGTGCGTCAGGCGGCGAAGCTTGGCGTGGCGGGTCTTGACGAGGGTCTTGGTCTTGGCGTGGGTCTTGGTCTTGGTCTTGGCGAGGGTCTTGGACTTGGCGTGGTTGGTCTTGGTCTTGGACTTGGCGTGGTTGGTCTTGGTCTTGGACTTGGCGTGGTTGGTCTTGGCGTGGCGGTGCTTGGACTTGGTCTTGGTCACTTGGCGGGTCTTGGTCTTGGTCACTTGGCGGGTCTTGGTCTTGGTCACTTGGCGGGTCTTGGTCACTTGGCTGGTCTTGGTCACTTGGCTGGTCTTGGTCACTTGGCGGTTCTTGGTCTTCGTCACTTGGCGGTTCTTGGTCACTTGGCGGTTCTTGGTCTTGGTCACTTGGCGGGTCTTGGTCACTTGGCTGGTCTTGGTCACTTGGCGGTTCTTGGTCTTCGTCACTTGGCGGTTCTTGGTCACTTGGCGGTTCTTGGTCTTGGTCACTTGGCGGGTCTTGGTCTTGGCTTTGGTCTTGGCGTGGGGCAGCCACGGGCGGCACTTGGCGGCGTGGGGCAGCCACGCGCGGCACTTGGCGGCGTGGGGCAGCCACGGGCGGCACTTGGCGGCGTGGGGCAGCCACGGGCGGCACTTGGCGGCGTGGGGCAGCCACGGGCGGCACTTGGCGGCGTGGGGCAGCCACGGGCGGCACTTGGCGGCGTGGGGCAGCCACGGGCGGCACTTGGCGGCGTGGGGCAGCCACGGGCGGCACTTGGCGGCGTGGGGCTGCGACTGGCGGCACTTGGCGGCGTGGGGCTGCGACTGGCGGCACTTGGCGGCGTGGGGCTGCGACTGGCGGCACTTGGCGGCGTGGGGCTGCGACTGGCGGCACTTGGCGGCGTGGGGCTGCGACTGGCGGCGCTTGGCGTGGAGCAGGTACTGGCGGCGCTTGGCGTGGAGCAGGTACTGGTGGCGCTTGGCGTGGAGCAGGTACTGGTGGCGCTTGGCGTGGAGCAGGTACTGGTGGCGCTTGGCGTGGAGCAGGTACTGGTGGCGCTTGGCGTGGAGCAGGTACTGGTGGCGCTTGGCGTGGAGCTGGGCGTGGAGCAGGTGGATCTTGGCATGGTCGAAAAACTGGTGGTGGCGGCCGTGCTGGTGGCTGTGGCTTGGCAGGTCGAAAGACAGGTGGTGGGGGTCGTGCTGGAGGCTGTGTCTTGGCGTGACGAAAGACTGGTGGTGGGGGTCGTGCTGGTGGCTGTGGCTTGGCAGGTCGAAAGACAGGTGGTTGTGGTCGTGCTGGAGGCTGTGGCTTGGCGTGACGATGCTGAGCCACCCCACCTGAACAATTCCCAGCCCTAGCCCCCCCCTCAAGGAGCGGATACCAGACGCGCTCCCCGCGGTCTGGAACCGTCTTTTGGGGTGGGCGGAGGGGGTTCAGGAGGAGGGCAGAATCCTCCCCTCTAAATTGTCCAAAATGTCTTTCTCTCCCCCCCACCTGGGCTTTTGTGGGTGAAAAAAAAAAGTCTGATTTGGGCGTGGCATGAGTCCTGGGGGGCGGGGCATGGAATTTGGGTGGCTTGGATTGAACCGGTAAAGAATTTGGGAAAACAATCTCCAGGTCTGTGGAGTGCTCCTTGAGCTGCCAGGCTGGCTGATTTCCATTTCCGCCCGGAGGGGGAAGAGCCTGCAGGAGCGCAGCGTGCTGTCCGCTCACCTTCCCTGACGTCCTCGGTCTGGAGCGCCGCTTCCGGGACAGGGATGACGTGCCAACGTCCCCGGGCCAAAGGGAGCTGATCGGCACCAGTTTGCCGGTCGGACCCCACATGAGATCCCTGCGCTCCATGGGGGAATGGCGGAGTGTCTCGGCTTCCATGGCGCGCAGGACCTCCCACGTTCCTTTGTCAAAATTGTCCAAATTTTTTGCGGGAGAGCTCTTATGCTGGCGACATCTGTCATGACTTGGTCTATGGCGTGGTTTGCTCTCCCGTGGTGCAAAAGAATTGGAACGGACGTGGCGTGCAGGTAAAGACATAGTTTAATTATTACTATAAACTCAAACAAAAGGTACAAACAAAAGGCGCTCACAGAGGAGGTAAAAAACTTGACTAGGAAAACAAAGGGGCGCGCACAATGGCGGAGAACTATGAACATTAAACAAACAAAAACTTACGTGACAAGAGATGAAACAAGAACTAACGTGACAAGGAACTGTGGACATGGCATGAATGGGTGTTGTCGCCAGGACGAACAACAGAAACAGAAAAGCCTATATAGTGACATGAAAAGTGAAAACAGGTGCGTGACTAACTGTGAACAGGTGCATGACATGACTGTGAAAACGTGAGACAGGTGTGTGTGAGTCCAAACGTGGAACAGGTGAAACTAATGGTTGCTATGGTGACAAACAAAACCAGGAAGTGAAACCAGGAACTAAGGAAGTGTCCAAAAAACAAAACAGCACATGGCCAAACAAAAACATGAACACAGACATGACACACTCGAGTTAATGACAAAGAGTTAGTGTGTGCTATGTATCCATAATATGACCACAGGATAAATTTGTCTTGTAGATTGTCATTGTTAACCTATTAGCCATCTGGTTGTCGTCATTCATATGCGTGAATGAGAGCTTGTTGATTATCATTTGCATATTGCAGTCAGCTAATGTTATAACCACAGCTGTTGATTGTTTAGCTTTGGCAGAAAGCCCATGACATCACCATTCTGTAGTTTATTGTATTGCCAGTAGATGGCGAATTTGTATTGCTTTCATTTATGTGTCAGAGCTGAAAGCAGTACAGCTGGTTTTGTGACATGTAAATCTTTATTTTGGTTATGCAAATCACAAGTTGTAAACATATGTATATTTTGGTTTGTTTGTTTGTTACAGAACTAGATGCTAGGTGTACTGTATGTGTTTGATGAACATCAGCTGGATTAAAGCCACTAAATGACATTTTAGAGTTCTACAGTGACCCACACACCGTCTTGTGTAAAGTGAGCCCCTTAAACAAACTAGTGCCAGCTATTGCCTCTCGAATAGGTAAATGGGTATTTTTTAAAATTTGCTTTTATTGCTAAAATCTCACTTACCGTAAATCCAAATAAAGCATACCAACTGTTATGATGATTTTTATTATTTTGACCCTTAAAATGCCATTTATTTGGAAAATTATACATTTTAGTTTTACGGAAACACCCAACAAGTTATTTTCCACATAATACATGTTGGTAGGCGGGAATGTTTGGTAAAAGATCAGAAATAGATATATGACAGATTAGTAATAACCTGTGTTGTTAGTTACTGAAAACCAGTAACTAGTTACAGTTACTAGTTACTTTATTTAAAAAGTAACTCAGTTACTAACTCAGTTAGTTACACCAAAAAGTAATGCGTTACTGTGAAAAGTAACTATTTAGTTACTTTTTTCTTCTTTTTTTTTTTTTTAAAGCTCCCATTAATTGATTGATTGAGACTTTTATTAGTAGGTTGCACAGTGAAGTACATATTCCGTACAATTGACCACTAAATGGTAACACCCGAATACGTTTTTCAACTTGTTTAAGTCGGGGTTCACTTAAATTGATTCATGATACAGATATATACTATCAGATAGGCTCCAGCGCCCCCCGCGACCCCGAAGGGAATAAGCGGTAGAAATGGATGGATGGCATAATACAGTCATCACACAAGATAATCACATTAAATTATTTACATTATTTACAATCCGGGGTGAGGAGGGAGGGGGGGTTTGGTTGTTATCATCAGACATCAACAATTGAGAACAATAAAAAGGAAGTCTAAAAAATAAATTAAAAAAATTACTTCAGAAAGTAGTAGTGTTGCTGTGTTTAGTAAAAAGAGTACTGTGCAGTGACGTGCGGTCACTAGAGGCAGGGGAGGCGGGGCCTCACGTGACATCATGGAAAGAAAAAAAATGTAAAAAGGAAAAAAAATAATTAAATTGTTATGTGTTCAGTGATTATACTATAAAGTTATGTTCCATTTAACTTCACCAGTTTTAGATTATTTTTATTTAAAATCACTGAATTTTCACATTTGCCGTTCAAATACTGAGAAGAGACAATGCTGTGATCAGCAGCCAGTTGAGGCCCTTGTGCCTCACCATGGATTGCGGACTCGGCTAACTGCTGGCTTGCTGTGCAGTGAGACCGTATTGCTATATGAACTATATTATACATTTCCATAGTTTAGTTAGCTGAGGTATATAATGTACAGTGTATTTTGTCAACAACTGTATGTGTGTAAAGTATTTCTTGTGCTGAGCGATCATAAAACTGCTGCGAAGACTAGGGATGATACTCGAAACCGGTTTTCTCGGTTGTTCGATAAGGAAAGAACCGAGTCCTCGGACTCGAATCCCTTTTTGAGAACCGGTACCCGTTATCGAGACCACTATAGTAAAGAAAAGAGTTATTAATAAATAAAAAACAAAACTTTTTTTTTAATTTTTTTTATTTTTTAAATTAAATCTACATAGAAAAAACACAAGATACACTTTCAATCAGTGCATCAACCCAAACACCCCCCCCCCCCCCCCCCCCATGCACACTCATCCACACCCACTCACACAAAAGGGGTTATTTCTTTCTGCTACCAATATTCTGGTTCCCACAACATAGACAACACATCTGCAAGGGACACAGTCCCTGAAGCACACATGATTGTATAGGCTGCTGGTCCACTAACATTTTCATTAATTACTATGTTTTATGTCATTATTTTTACATTGTTTTACTTTCTTTTTTTATCCAAGAAAATGTTTTTTATTTATTTATCTTATTTTATTTTATTTTTTAAAAAAGGGCCTTATCTTCAACAGACCAGGTTGTCAATGAAATTAGATTTGTTTAAAGGGTTTTTTAAACCAGGCCCAGTCCAGATAATGTCCAAGTCGGACTCAGCAACACACACCTTCATTCATGTACACAGAAAAAAATTAGGGAACACAACAGATTGCATATAATTTATAAACAAAATTACATTTTCAAAATAAGCATTTATGTACAGTCCAGATTATGTCCAGGTCACTCAAATTAGGGAACACAACAACAGATATCATATAATCTATAAACATAATTATACTTTCAAAATAAGCCTTTGAGGACTTCTCATCTTTTTTTTAATGTTTTTTGGCATCATTATCGTTTTCAACCATGTAACTTTCTAAAGTTAGAAATTACTGAATAAATGTTTTAAAGAAAGTAATACTAAGTGAATATCTGTTTTTGGCCTTAAAAATAAACATTTTACCGAGTACTATAATTAAATTGACTAAATCATGATTGTCAATGAACTCTCCTAAAATAACAGAAACCACATTAAGCTTCATAAACAAACCAATCCTTAAACACATTTTTTCAACTTCCACCCAAAACAAAGACACAATATGACAATACCAAAACAAATGCAGGGTGGATTCAGGCTCCTGACAACAAAATCGGCAATCATCTGACTCTGTCATATTCCATAATTTTAACATTTTCCCTGTGGGTAAGAAGTTATAAATAATTTTAATTTGAAAATAACGATTTTGCATATCGATAGTGGTTTTATAGATTAGTTTGAATATGGCATTCCATGGCAACGGGCAGTCAAAAAAGTCCTCCCATTTTCTATTTGTGTTGTATGAGGCAGCCTTCAAAGATTTCTTTATTAAATAAAAATTTTATATTTTTCTATTTATTTTAGTTCCTTTTTGCCAACTAGAATTTCTTATTAGAGGTTTACAAACTAACAATTTAGTAGTTCCATAATTAATTATTTGTTTCCATCTTTTCCCAATTACTCCAGTTAGTTGATAAAATGAAAAGCTTGAGCAAGCATCACCATACATAGCTCTAAATTCATCATACTTCATCATTTTACCATTCTCATTGATAATATCATTGACAAAAATGATTCCTCTTTCAAACACATTTTTCCAAAAGAAAGGCTTTCCATCTATTACAATATTAGAGTTCATCCATATTAACTGCTGCAAAATATCGTCTCTTTTTTCTGGCACATAAAATTGAAAACACCACTATGAGTGGATTGTTTCCTTTATGAACCCCGCCATGTTTCCCAGCAGACTCTCTGGGAGGGGATCCCTTGTAAAAAAGGATACCATTTCTTTTGATACAGTACATGTTTTTTGTCCAACATGACATTTGTGTACCACTAAATGTTTAAATACATCTTTGGAACAATTGATGCTTTTAAAGACAGACACATAGCTTCGAGGTTGAGAAGTTCCGGCCCCCATATTCATACTCCTTGTACAAAACCTTTCTTTTAATCTTTTCTGGTTTGCCGTTCCAGACAAAATCGAAGACCCTCCGCTCATAAATCTTAAAAAAGTTTTGTGATGGAGCTGGTAATGACAAAAACAAATAAATAAATTGAGGAATAATTAACGAGTTGGCAATAGACATTTTACCATACAAGGTTAGGGATTTCCTTTTCCATAGTTGCATAATTTTGTCCAGCTTTCTTAGTCGATTATCATAATTTACTGAGCCTAGATCTTCCAGATTTTCTGGGACAACAACACCAAGTATGTTAACTGGTCCATCTGTCCACAAAACAGGCACTTTGCATTCCATTCGAAAGGACGTTCCCTTTAGATTTCCGATCCTTAACATTTTACATTTATCCTAATTAAGCTTAAGGCCAGATTGCTGTGAAAATATGTCCAAAAGATTAAGAAGGTTCCGCAAACAATGAGGAACAATCTTATCTTTGTGAATCAGCCTTTTCTGACATGAACTTCATCAAGAACAAACACAGAACACGCCTCACTGATGCACATCTGCAAGACTCACTCAGAGTTGCAGTGTCAAGTTACACACCAGAGTACAACACACTAGTTAACAGCATGCAATGCCAGGCTTCCCACTAACTGACAAAGAAACAGATAACAGATTTGGTGTCCAGTTCAAAGTGTGACATGATTTACAAATTTGAGAGTTTACTTTTGTATTTTACATGAGTTATTATTTGTACAAACATGGTGCAAAGTAATTCATGATTTGTTAAAAAAAAATGTTAGTGGCTAGCTAGTTAAAATGGGATATTGTGATTTCACAAGACTGTCTTGGAAGTGATCATTTGAAAATGTTCAATTTGAAAAATGTGCACTTAGAGAAAATATAAAAATAAAGTGTTGCATATTGATATTTATCTGTTTCTATATATATTTATTGTGAGAAATCATTAAGATGATCAGTGTTTCCACAAAGATAAATATCATTAATTATTAATAATAACAGAGTTAAAGGTAAATTGAGCAAATTGGCTACTTCTGGGAATTTATTTAAGTGTGTATCTAACTGGTAGCCCTTCGCAGTAATCAGTACCCAAGAAGTAGCCCTTGGTTTCAAAAAGGTTGGTGACCCCTGCTCTAGCTCATAACATTTTTCCCCCATAAAGAAATAATGTTAACTCAATAAAGTGTATTTCTTTTTTCAGCTTTAACTTTTCATTTTTTAGCATTGTAACCACATTTGCATACAACTTTTCTCTTCATAGAATTTTCTTTCAATAAAGAAATAAAGTGCAAAAATGTCAAAGCATCATAACAAACAGTTATGTCAAATAGCAGCAGAAGTGCACTTTTTGGAGAGCTGTATTATTTTCAGTATTGTGCCCAAGGGACTGATTTTATTTAACACTATATTATTATTTATACACCTGTAGTGATCACAGAGACAGGTTGTTTTTGTGTTACTGTATATATTTGTTTTTCTGAAAAAATCCCACTTAATATACTTTGGGTAACAACAGTCAATATTTATTTATTTTATTTTATTTTTTTAGGTGGGTAACAGTCAATATTTATTTATTTATTAGATTTTATTTTTTTCTTATATAATAAAAGTGAGCTTTTGTTAAACCAAATATTGTGTTTTTTTCCCATATACAACAACCTATCTGGACTCGATAAGAGAATCGATAAGGAATCGGTTCGATAAGAGGATTCGATAATAGGCTCGAACTCGATAATTCCTTATCAAACATCATCCCTAGCGAAGACGCACTGTGGGAGGCTCGCAGTAACCCCGCCTCCTTGTGCCGGCCAATGCACCCCGCCACAGAACCCCCGACGGGAGCGCCACACCAACCAAAGCCCACACCAAACCCTCCACATGCAAGACCGAATCCACCCAAAAAAAGTAACTTAACAAGAAGCCAAAAAGTGCAAAAACAACAATGCTCGCGCGGCGCGCCGGAGGAGCCGTGAACAGGGACACAACATTAGGTACACCTGCAGACTGCAGCACGGATTTCATATTTCATTCATTCACAATTCTTCCAACACGAACACCACTGTTCCCGCACTTATAAGCAAAGGTAAGACCATAATAATGTTTTTTTTTATTAAATGTGCTTTTTTGTGTGCTACAGTTTGTATGTGTAAAGTGTAAAGTTAAGTTAAAGTACCAATGATTGTCTCACACACACTAGGTGTGGTGAAATTTGTCCTCTGCATTTGACCCATCCCCTTGTTCACCCCCTGGGAGGTGAGGGGAGCAGTGGGCAGCAGCGGCTCCGCGCCCGGGAATAATTTTTGGTGATTTAACCCCCAATTCCAACCCTTGATGCTGAGTGCCAATTAAGCAGCTAGGGAAGAATGCTGGTATGAGCTTTTAAACATAACCCGTTAACTGCTGCCAATCAAATGGTGAATAAGATACTCTTTAGGGTTCATATGTTTGTAAATCTGACTGTGATGAAGTCCGTGCTTCACCAGTCATTAACTTCACCGCACGTCACTGGTACTGTGTAGTGGTTAGTTCAGATGAACATATAAAGAAAAAACGTATTGAAGTGATTGATTAATTTCGTACTCTAGTTGTATAAAAAAGAGAAAAACACTGGACAGTGCCCGAGGTTTGAACCCCGTCGAAAAGGAGAGCTGCATCGTTGTACTTAGTCAAGTGCGAAGTAACCACTGAGCTAGACCAGTGTCAGAGTTGCATGTCATTATTTCCCTTTTTGTAGACAACTCTAGCAGTGTCTCCAAAATGTGTTTTTGAATAGTAATTGGGGACATGGAATGCAGAGTACGTCAACTCAAGTTCTTTACAAAGTAGACCAGATAATACAATATATTTTGGGACATGATATAGTCGTAGTTGCGTCACAACACTAACATGACATAATTTCCGCTATGTAACGCAAAGCATTCTGGGAATTATCAACACAGGATATCCAGGAAGCGAGGAGTTGCTGTGTCATCAATTGTCATAGTTGATGTCGCGACTGCAAATGTTAACAAAGGAATACGTGTTTTAATCGTTTTCCTAAATGGAGGAGAAACAACATTTTTACAAAGGTAAGTTGTGAATTACTCTAAGTAAATGTTGTGTGGTTGCAGCAAGTTACTCAACTGTTGTTACACAACGTTTGTTATTTAACCAAATTAGTTAACTAATATATTAGGGTTTCATATTTGTTTAAGACTGTTTAGCAGAGGAGAAACGGGCTTCAGCTCTATTCCAGCTTGACACTACGTTAACAACGTATGCCTTGTACGTAACGAATGCGTCACAAACGTTTACGTCATTTCCGTAAACAATTGATATTTCTTTGGTACATTTCTTGATATATTAGTATGGAACACTGGTTTGGACTAAGTCTCTATGAGTTTGACAGTAACGTAATTTAACCCTTTTTCACGCATATTTCCCCATCCAGTACTCTATATTTTTTATGGTAATAAACTTTGGTCCTCGCGGCTTGCCGTGACTGACTGATGTGACCAATCCCAACAGTCGTTTGAGCTGGAATCTAACCAATCATGAAAGCCACCAAGAAATATAAACCAATCAGAATCACCGTAAGGCGGGTCTTGCCTGATTTTTGGCCAGCCCTCGGCGGCCGAGACTGTCATTGCTACGACCCGTGAGCGTGTCGATTCTTTATGAAAACAAATAAATAAATAAAACAACTTGAATCTTTAGGCGATAAGGTGTAATCTAATTTGTGACTGGATCGAGATGGAAGGAGATAGTTGCGGGATATCATCAAGTACTACTAAATTGCCAAGAGAAGGAAAATATTTGGATGGATATTTGGAGATGTATATAAAAAAAGATGATAATATTTTACAAATTCTGCAAACTGTAGCGGATGTACGACATCACAGACATGGCTATGCAATTATTAAATAATATAAGTTTAAAGCATTATCAGATAGAAAACAAGACTGAGGTAAATTACTCAGAATATGTAAAAATATATACCAATGTATACAAATATATACATAATAAAGTAGGAGCTTCAGCAGTTATGTGTCATACTTGATCATTTCGCGATATTGCCATATTTTTGCTGAAAGGATTTAGTAGAGAACATTGACGATAAAGTTCGGAACTTTTGGTCGCTGATAAAAAAAAGCCTTGCCTGTACCGGAAGTAGCGTGACGTCACAAGTAGAAAGGCTCCTCACATTTCCCCATTGTTTACACCAGCAGCTAGAGCGATTCGGACCAAGAAAGCGACGAATACCCCATTAATTTGAGCCAGGATGAAAGATTCGTGGATGAGGAACGTGAGAGTGAAGGACTAGAGTGCAGTGCAGGACGCATCTTTTTTCGCTCTGACCGTAACTTAGGTACAAGCTGGCTCATTGGATTCCACACTCTCTCCTTTTTCTATTGTGGATCACGGATTTGTATTTTAAACCACCTCGGATACTGTATCCTCTTGAAAATGAGAGTCGAGAACGCGAAATCGAAATCGACATTCACAGTGACTTATATCTCCACGACAATACATCGGCGAAGCTCTTTAGCTACGGAGCTAACGTGATAGCATCGGGCTTAAATGCAGATAGAAACAGAAGAAATAAACCCCTGACTGGAAGGATAGACAGAAAATCAACAATACTATTAAACCATGGACCTGTAAATACACGATTAATGCTTTCCAGCTTGGCGAAGCTTAACAATGCTGTTGCTAACGACGCCATTGAAGCTAACTTTGCAACAGGACCTCACTGAGCTATGATAAAAACACTAGCGCTCCACCTACGCCAGCCAGCCCTCATCTGCTCATCAACACCCGTGCTCACCTGCGTTCCAGCGATCGACGGAAGGACGAAGGACTTCACCTGATCATCCGTGCGGTCGGCGGTTAGCGTCGGATAGAGCGTCTGCTAGCCAAGTCAAAGTCCTCCTGGTTGTGTTGCTACAGCCAGCCGCTAATACACCGATCCCACCTACAACTTTCTTCTTTGCAGTCTTAATTGTTCATTAAACAAATTGCAAAAGATTCACCAACACAGATGTCCAGAATACTGTGGAATTTTGCGATGAAAACAGAACTTTTTGTATTGGATACAATGGTGTCCGAATACTTCAGTTTAACTATTGACGTCACGCGCATACGTCATCATACATAGACGTTTTCAACCGGAAGTTTTACGGGAAATTTAAAATTGCACTTTATAAGTTAACCCGGCCGTATTGGCATGTGTTGCAATGTTAAGATTTCATCATTGATATATAAACTATCAGACTGCGTGGTCGGTAGTAGTGGCTTTCAGTAGGCCTTTAAAGTCAATAAAAAATGGTAGGGTAGTTGGAATAAAGAAAGAAAAGATAAGCAGTATTACAAAGTCCAGAGGAATGTAGGAGGAGGCTATACAACTAGGAAAGAGGAAGATATCATAACTAGAATTAGATTATGACATAAATAGCTCATTGAAATTAGTTGGGAAACATAACACAGGGCTGTGTGATTATTGTAATTAAATAGAAAATGTAGAGCATGTGGGAATCTTTGGGCACCTCCCGATTTGATTACGGTTACAATTCAGGAGCTAGGATTCGATTAAAAATCAATTAGATTCAAGATTCAAGATTGTTTATTGTCATATGCACAGTTAAACAGACAGTTTGCCGTACAATGAAAATCTTACTTTGCTAGTCACCCTTCAACAAGTCACATAGTACTTAGCTAAAATTAAAATTAAAATGTTTATGCACAGCATTCAACAGTATAAATATGAAGGTGACATTGGGTCACAGCAGCAGTTAAGTGTCTTTAGTTATCAAATTATTGGTGCATATTTAATTTGTTTCTTGATGCAGTTTTATATTTATTTTCATTTCACTAAATAAGCATTCATCACTTGCAACTTTTAAAAACAGTGCATTTGTAATAAGAAACATTTGAATTCATTCCCATTGCATTTGTGTGAAAAACATAAGTGCCCTAAAATAAAGGAGTTTGTTGGATCGCTTGGTGAGCTGGTTTGTTGCAGTCTGACAAATTTACAACTGTCTGCATTTTTTATTTACAGTAAATAAATAAGCGATTGTTGACGTTTACTAATCAATTTTACATGTGCTTATGTCCGAATTGCAATGCGTCTAAAAATCTTATTTCCTCCACCTATAATTAATACACTGTAGGAAATAAAATAGAAATAAGGAAATAATGAAAAATAAGTCAGTGAAAGACGCGGGAGGTGAGGACATCTGTCTAAAGGTATAAATCCACATTAAAGTACCAGTAGAGTGGAAAACAAGTTGAATTTATATGCTTAAATATAATTGTGTTTCATTGTATCTTTTAAACCATATGCAATTGTATCTACAATCCACAAAGTATGTGAAAATTCAGACCAAACATCACAAAATGCCACAAATTCCGTCAGCCATTTATAATATTCCGCTCCGAACGTCTTCGATAATTTCCCTAGATCGACATCACTGGAGTAACACTTCTACTCTCTGACAATTTTATCAGATATAGTGAAAATACACACAAATATAGAGAGATGTGGTGTCTATTATTCACAATACCTATATAAGACATAAGCAAATATGTTTTTCTTTTTTTTATGCATTCTAAGTCGTAAATACATATATACATAAATTGCCAGTCAATGGGGGCTCTCGAGTGCGCCCACAAAACCCTCTAACACGCGAAGTCCCAGAGAAGGGTCAATTGACATTTTTACCTAGAAAACACACAAGAGGGTCATTTGACCCCTAGTCCCCCCTGTGGACACTCCTTTTGTTATGAAAATGTGGCTGTTAGTGGCACACGGCAGGGGGCCACTTGAGCCTGTGTGGGGGAGGGGACCTTACAGCTCAAGCTTTAGTTCTGAGGTAGGTTGTGTGTGTTTTTGCAAGGATCAACAGAATGAAGGGATCAACACTCTGACATTTATTGTTAAAAAAAATACAAAACAAAACATATTTACAAAGAATGAAAAAGCAACTGTTTTCCCAGTTTTGGTGTGGAGGGTTGTTGCAGAAGCAATTGTTATTTTTGTGTGCCAAAAATAGTTTAAAAAAAAAAATTTACAAAGAAAAAAGCATATTTACAAAGAATGAAAAACCATGTCCATGTAAACGTGACTGACATACATTTGAGCAGTCACTCACAATCCTGGCACTGCCATTGCTCCTTTCGGCATTTCCCACATGTATAATTTTTCTGTCTACCTAGACAAACTGCCCCTAACAGCCTCATTACCATAACAAAATGAGTGATTAGTGTATTCGGGAAAAGCGTCGGGCCAAATGACCCCTCTCTGGGTCTTCTAGGTAGACAGAAAAATGCTGGGACTTCTAGTGCTAAATGACCATCCAAAACCCGCCAACAATTCTCTATACACATATAGTGACCTGAATATTAACCAAACATTAGCGATGTTGTTATTATAAACGCTAACACAGACAAACTATTTATAACGGCAGAATGATAACACGCAGCTAAGAACCCTTTTGTAGGGATGGGCGATACCACACTTTTAGGATTCGATACGATACCGATACTTTTTCTTGCATTTTCATCGATACCGATACCATTAATTTCTTATTGGCAATTTTTGTCAGTCAAAAATATTATTACTATTGTTATTATTTAAGACAAATCACAAGACAAATACAGACCATTTATACCACATGTATTATGGTCAATATATAATAAAAGTAAAATTAAAATAAATAACATAAATATGAAAAATAAATTAAATATAAACAAAAATATACACATTTTCACTTTTCTTATTTCTCAAAAAAAAAGTCTTGGCAGAAAAAGCTTTAAAAAACAATTATTCATAACAATGTTATGTTTCAAACCTCTTTGTGGAAGTAAACTTATAACACTTCTCTGAAGCAAAGTCAATAATTTCCTTATCACAATAAAGTAGGATTTCCTTGTCCTATAAACCTGCATACGAAAGACAGTTCCCTGAGAAAATGAACTTGGAAAAATTATCTACAAAAATGTCTGACACCATCACACCTTTAGTGTACTCGAGATATGTCGTCACACGTCACACTTTACTGAAGTCTCAGATTGCTGTTCAGGAAAAGTAACAACGCTGTCGGCTGGCTGTGTTTGTGTTGCACGTTGACGACGCTCATTCGCTGTCTCCTGTGACGTGACTGGGCCAGCTCTATACTCTGCCAGGTACAGGGGTGTCCCAGCACATAGTAAGTTAAGTAAGTAATCAAAAACATCTGAAAGTGATGCTTGCACCCCCCACACGCCCTTTTTTGGTTTATATCGATACTTTTTTCAGAAAAGTGATGCCAAATGAGTAGCGTGTGAGTATCGATATATCGATACCACAGGATCGATACGCACATCCCTACCCTTCTGCTGGTGTACTGTGAGATGGCCGCGATGTCCTGCTGCTCCCGCATCATCGCGACTCGGCAAAGTTGTTCTGGATTATAGATCATACCTCCCATAAGGATAATAGGAGCATTTAGCCATAAATGTAGAAGTTGTTCATCTGTGACATTCAGTTAATACACATAGATGGAGACAAACACACGCAACCGAAGACAGTGTTTGCAGAGAGACTTTTTCTTGTTAACCTTTCGTGTGCATTATTAATTCGTCATATACTGTAAATGGAAAGATATGGACATCTTATCAGTCCTCATCGCAGTAAGAGCAGACATTGTACAGTAAGGTATCGTTTTATTATGTTTGTAGTTTGTAGTTGCCCCCACCCCCCCATTGTTTATCACCCCCCATTGTTTACCTGTATCTCACCTTTTTTGTAAGGGGCGCCGGAAGTTGGCAGACCCATCAGCGATCCTGTTCTGTCTCCCTGTAATGTTTGTCTGACCTTTAATGGGTTTGTGCTGAAAATTTTAATTTCCCCTCGGGGATTAATAAAGTATTTCTGATTCTGATTCCGTATTCCTTGTTTGGCACTTAGCAATACTGCTAGATGATGCTTAGTGTTTCACTAAATCTGGATCTGTTTAGCAGAGCTTCTAAAACGTGTAGCTCATCCTCCTTATATTTAGGATCGACATCATGAGTTTATGGATCAAAATTCTTCCCAAAGTAAGCGTTGTTGGCTCTCACAAAGTCTGCATGATTTGCATTGTTGTTTGTGATGAAGGGATATGCGGTTCCTACCTCTACATCACGCAATGACATGTCTGGCTAGCTCATTATCTTTCAAAATGGCTCGGGAATCTCTGTGAGATCAATACTATTTTGATAATATCTGTTTACTCGCAAACTTTGTAAGTCTTTCAGTGTCATAAATAGCTTAAATAAAGAGGCGACTTGTTTTTCTACTTTACTGGTACTTTAAAACAGGCCAAATCAATGTTAAAAAAGGCCCCCAAAAAATGTGAACGCATCATGACACGAAAGTTTCCCTCTGGTCATTTCCTGAAACTTGCCAGCCCTGAATTAATTAACTAATTAATTAACTAGTTGTGCTGGTAGCACAACTAGACACAGGTTAACCACTACACACTTAAATATGAGTAATTGAATGAGCAGTTGCACGTAACTTTGAATTTATGTTAGGTTCTTTGCATTTACAGGCGAACTAGCTTATGAAATACTAGATAGATAGATAGAGATGCAAACACAGAGGTTTATACGGTTACATGTGAGGATGAAGAGACCACAACAAGCTTGCACATGCAAAATAATGGCATATGTAGGACTAGAGAATGAACCAACAGCCCTGACAACAATGACTCAAGTATATGTGTTGCTTATTATTTCCTCCATCATTGATTCCTATTTTCAAGTCATGCTTTTTTGTTTATGCTACACAGGACTGTGTGTCTGACAGGCTGGTCAGCAACACCGGGGCCCCGCAGGGCACAGTCTTCTCCCACTTCCTCTTCACCATCTACACCACCGATTTCCATTATCACTCAGAGTCCTGCCACCTTCAGAAGTTTTCTGATGACTTTGCGATAGTGGGGTGTGTTGAGGATGGTGATGATGAGGAGTACAGGGCACTGGTGGAGGACTTTGTCACATGGTGTGGAAAGAACCACCTCCAGCTTAATGTGAGGAAGACCAAGGAGCTGGTTGTGGACCTGGGAAGGAGGAGGAGTTCTCCGGCGACCCCTGTTTCCATCAGGGGGGTCGATGTGGACATGGTTGAGGATTATAAATACCTCGATGTACACATGGACAACAAGCTGAATGGGTCAAAACACGCTGAGGCAATCTACAAGAAGGGACAGAGCCGCCTCTACTTCCTCAGAAGGCTAGGATCCTTCAACGTCTCCACAAAGATGTTGAAGATGTTCTACGAGTCGGTGGTGGCGGGTGCCTTCTTGTACGCCGTGGCCTGCTGGGGCAGCGGGCTGAGAGCGAGGGACGCAAACGGACTGGACAAGTTGGTAGAGAAGGCCAGTAACGTGGTGGGAGTGGAGCTAGACTCTCTGGCGGTGGTGTCAGAGAGGAGAAGTCTAGCAAAACTCCTAGCCATTATGGACAACACCTCCCACCCACTACACTCGGACCTTGCAGAGAGAATGAGTACGTTCAGTGGAAGGCTCAGACTCCCAAAATGCAACACGGAACGACACAGGAGGTCCTTCATACCGACAGCCATCAGACTGCATAATGCATATGTTCCTTCTTGACTGCACTTAAATGTAGAGTATATGTACAATATATGTATTTTATGTATATATTATATTATATTATTTATTTATTTATATTTATTATTGTCTATTGTGAGCGAACTGTGGTGCTGAATTTCCCCCAGGGATCAATAAAGTACTTTCTATTCTATTCTATTCTATTCTATTCTATTCTCAAAATCATACTTGTCTTTTTTTTAATGATTTTTTAAAGCATGATTTTTTTGTGTTCAACAATAATATAAATAAAATAAAACATCATTATTGCTCTTATTCTTATCAAACAACACTACATATGCAGCTGCCATGATAGCAGAATCATCAGATGGAGCAGCAGACCTGTCAGGAAGATGATGGTGACACAATGGACAACATGACCTGCTTGCAGGAGGAGAATAGAAAGTGAAAGGAAGAGCTGATAAGCAGATCACTGAAACCTGTGGCTTGAAGACTGAAGACAGCATAGGCTGATGGGAAATTGGACATAAAAGAAAGTGTTGTCCTACTAGCTGTCACACTGAAAAGTTCTGCATTTAACAGGTGGTGCAGCCAACTCAATACAAAGGATGTGGAGAAACAAGGCAGCTATCTCACGTCATGATGGACGTCGAGCAAGTTGTTGGGTGTTTCCACTCCAACTACACATTTTGTGTACTTGGTGTGGTCCATTTAAAGGCGAGGACATGACTTCACTAGATACGATTGTGGTGTATCCTGTGCTTTGACTATATTGTGCCAGAGTCCTGTTTTGAAGCCGTTATTACAATGTACACGTCAATCAAATGTCATTAACTTGTAAATGGGTATACAGTACTAAGTTGTTTTCTCTTCATATTTCTAAAGATTGTTTCAGAAGTGAAGTGTTTTTTTTTTCCATATATGAAAATGAAAAATAAAAAACACAAAATGACTTGTAAAGGTGCTATATAATGAAGTGTACAAAAGGTTGTAAAACCTTGCGAGATGAAATGAAGCACTAATTGCACCATCTCTAGAGGACCGGACTGAAATCCTGCAGGGTATGGAATGAGTAATAAGGCACATACAAAGTATCAATCAATCAAAGTTTATTACATCATGAGTGTCTCAAAGGGCTGCACAAGCCACAATGACATCAGATCCCACATCAGGTTAAGAAAAAACTCAACCCAATGGGACACAATGAGAAAACTTAGAGGGGACCGCAAATGTGGTCCCCTACACACACCCCCTAATAGTGTGAGAATCCAGTCCATAGCGGGGCCAAACAACTGTAGACATCGGCAGACAAGTAGAAATCAACAGATACATTTTTATTTCCTGGCCGATACCGAGACCAATTATTAGTAGTCAAAGAGGCACATGTCCGATATTTGGAGCCGATATTCATTAGCATTAAAAGTTAACTAATCATGACTAGTATCGACAGTAATTAGCTTGACAAGGCTTTACGTTTTTGTTTTTTTTAATACTGGTTGTTAGGGCCATGAATGCAGGGCCAGTATTACAGATACCAATACTTCTTATTTGTATCACTATACATATTTGTGATCAAAATTTAATACAACAATATGAAACATCTAACAATATCAATACAACACAATTATTTGTTATTGTTTGGGCAAAATAAAGTCAGCAGTACAAAATAACTACACAAAAGCAAAAAGACAAATCCTTTGACAATAATAAATTAATAATTTTATTTACAATATATTTGAAGAGTGTGCACAGAAACTCAAACCCTACTCAGATGTTTGTGAAAATAAACATACAGAAAAATGATGATCTTGACGCGCTGGTATTAATTTGGTACCGACAATGCTCTGGTATCTTTAATATCTATTAATGATGCCATTTATATAATTTACTGTTGACTCAGTAATGAATGGAACAGAACTTCAGATTCCCACAAATTCCTCATATATATATATATATATTTTAAAGTTAAGGCTACCGTGCAGCCATAGATCAAACTAATTGGTTTAATCAGAGATACAATTAACTTAAATTATGTTTTCTGTCAGAGACAACAGCTGGTTTCTGGTTTGTCTACAGTATATTCCTACTATACGTTTTTATCAAATGCACAATAATGACTGAATTGTGTAAAAAAAAAAAAAAAAAAAAGCTTAATATAACGAAATGCAAAACACTGGACGGCGCCCGTGGCCTGATCTTTGTTCAGAGTCAGACAGCGTTGATGCAGGAAGTAACCACTGAGCTAAACCAGTGTAACAAACACGCCTTCAACTGGTTCTTATAACTACGCAGCTGTATGACGTCAGAGGTCTCAAAAAGTACAGTAAATAAAAGTATATTTATTGCAATAGTTAACATACGCTCTTTAGTAGATGAATATACAAACAAAATAAATATTAATTTGTATTATTTTTACTTCATCGATGCAGAAACACTTTTTGATAGTGTCTGTATTACTGTACATTCCCCAAATGTTTGGCCCTGTTTCCTGTACAAATGGATGTCCTGATCTTGCTGGCTGCAAAACAAGTTTCCATAAGGTAATAAAGTCGCTAAACCGAAGCTAACCTCACCTTACGTGGTATCAAATCATCAACAGCTTTAGTGCAGTATCCTATGGGTGAGGGCGGACCTACGTCACTTTCGCCTACCAATCCCCTAGCAACCGGGAATTCGTTGAAAACAAACCAGCTCACAGCGAACACAGCATTGACAGAAAAAGCATTTAACGAGCGTTGTGGCTTGGAAGTCGGCGCTAAATCCTTCATTTACGCATTTTTACTTATTCGCATATCGTGTGAAAAAACGAAAATGTATTATTTGCGTCAGACTCGTCTCAGTGAACTTTAAAGCTTCTCAGGCTTAGCTTAGCTTGCTAGTTAGCTTAGCTTGCTAGTTAGCTTAGCCTGCGCGCTACTAAGAAAGAGACGCGGAAGTTATCAACAACTTTGTGTGAACACGCCGTACTTGTTGGAGCCCACGTCGAAGAAGAAGCGCTTGTTGTCCACAGTCATCGACGAGCCCTCCGGCAGCTCCGCGGGCTCCTCGTCCACGCCGTAATCGTCAATAAGTTTGGCCAAAGCGTCGCGGAACTCGATAAGTCCCTGCGCCGGGAGCGCGATGGTCTGACCCCAAGCCGGGCCCCCTGTTCACGGTCTGCCGGATCCTCAAGAACCGTCCCCGCTGGTTCTCTTTCAGGTCCTTGTAGTACTTCCGATTCTCCCGCACTAGGAACTCGCTTTTCAGGGCCCGCCGCGGCTCATCCTGCACCATGCCCGGGTTGTTGGGACCCAACTGGTCGTAGTGTTCGATGAAGTCCCCCAAGTAGTCGCGGAACTCGACCGCCACCGACATAGACAGCGTGAGGCGGCTCTTGTTGCCACCGGCCCCGACTTCGGCTGCAAGCCATTTGTCTCGTCTCTGTGGGCTTTTATCACGCTTTGGCAGAACAAAATACAACCTTTGTTTTCCCTGTTTCCAGTTGTGGTTAGCACAACCAAAAACAACACAGTTTTTCGGCATTTTGGAGGCAGGATGACGGGTTTAACCAGCGTAGGTCGACAGGTTAAAGAGTAATGGCAACGGTTTGTTTTCAACGCCAGTCTGGTTGCTATGGCTCGAAGAACCCGTATGTAGCTCAGTTGCCCGGATGTCGGCCCTCACCCGCCCTTGTCTGACAAGTAAAGGTGGACATTGATGTAGTTCATATATCAACCGGTAGGAGTCACTGCTGAATCACCTTTATGTAAAGGCTTTAATGTCTTGTGGCTCACGAGGAATTTGACGTGCTCTCTTTGTGCAATGGAAGAAACAAAGAAATAATCAACAAACATTTGCCATCCAAATATTTGAAAAAAACAAAACTTTCTGAATAAAAAAAAACACTGGACATCGCCCGTGGTTTGATCCCGGAATGGGAGAGAGAAGTTGCGAATTCTGAAAGAATTGATACTAGTCGAAGTAACCACTGAGCTATACCAGCGCAATTTTAGTGATGTGCATATGGACTTTTATAGACAATCCTACTAATGTTTTAAAGTACAGTTTGAAATATGCTATACAATTTTGAAACAACCCTAAATACTTCAGAACAGAGTAGTGTTACTGTGTTTAGTTCAGGTTGTGTTTGTTATGGTTTAAACGTATTTTGAACATACAGATACAATATGATACATCATATAATCTACATATGTTCATTTATCTTTACATCATGTTCGAAAAGGAGTAGGAAGAAGCACATATGGATTTTAAAAGTAAAAACGTTTGCCATCCAATTATTGAAGTGGACATTGTCGATCCCAGGAGAGATAGCAAATTAGCAAACTCAAACAAATGTTCCAAACTGAGAACACTGAACTAAACCGATGCATACAATCATGGGAATATTCTCTCTCTTATAGACAACTATGTACTGTTAACGATTTTTTTTAATAGTAAATGAGAAACAGGAAATGTTTTATACGTAGACTTAAGTAATTGATAACGTAGACCAGATATTCCAATTTATTTTGGGACATGTAGTCATAGTTTTTATTTTTTTTATTTTTTATTTTATTTTATAAACCTTTATTTATAAATTGCAACATTTACAAATAGTTTAGAAATAATAATCAAAATAAGTACAAAAACAGTACTAAACAGCGCCAGGGGGTTGTAAACTCAAAGTAATGCAAAAAAAATAAAATATATATATATATATATATATATATATATATATATATATATATATATATATATATATATATATATATATATATATATATATATATATATATATATATATATATATATATAACAAAGTGCAAAGCCATAGGCTCACACAATTTCAGTAAATATTTTAAATTTGGAACACAGCATCATAGTTTTCACAGCTTTTTGGTTGTTAGAGGTAGAGAGTGTCTTAAAGTAGAGTTCTAATTCTTTTTTAAAGGCACAAAAAACAGGTCGGGTATTGAGAAACTTACATTTATGAATATAAAACTTAGCCAATAGTATAATGAGGTTGCAATGGTAAAATTTCTTTTCAAATGTGTTTTCATACAGTGTAAATCCAAATAGCACATCTTTAAAACAAAGCACAAATGTGTCATGAATATTGTCCAGGATGAAGTGATAGATGCCCTGCCATAGTGATCAAGTGCTTTCACAAGTCCAAAAAACAGGTGGTAAGCAGTCTCTGGATGCATGTTACATAAGGTGCAGGTAACATCAATGTCCTAGCTCGGTTGGTAGAGTGGCCGTGCCAGCAACTTGAGGGTTCCAGGTTCAAACCCCGCTTCCGCCATCCTAGTCACTGCCGTTGTGTCCTTGGGCAAGACACTTTACCCACCATCCTTGCCGAATCCCAGGTTTTAATTCGAACCTTGGAGATGTGCCATAATTTTAGCTTTATCAAGCTATTACCATTGCAGTACAAAGTCTTGATTGTTTTGCGGAAAAAATTTCCGAAGCCAAATTTGTCAAGTGTCTTGAAGATAAATTAATGTTCGATCGAGTCAAAAGCTTTGTAGAAGTCCAAGAAAAGAAGGAAGCCTTCATCATTAATGACCTCTGGGTAATCCAGTATGTCAAGTACAAGCCTGATATTGTTCGATATGTGCCTCCCTCTCATAATCCTGACTGTGTCTCATCAATTATGTCATTCAGAACCAATTTTAAACGTTTAGCAAAAATAATAGCTACAATCTTATAGTCATTGTTTAGAAGGCTAATTGGACGCCAATTATCAATGATTAGTACATCTTTGTTTGGTTTGGGTATAAGGGTAATGAGGCCTTGTGTTAAAGTTGGAGGAAGGGCACCTGTATCAATACTTTCACAAAGCACTTCTAGTAAGAAGGGAGCTAGCTCTTCTGAAAATATTTTATAGAATTCAGATGTAATACCATCCACTCCAGGAGATTTGTTATTTTTTTAAACTATTAATGGATTCCACTACTTCCTTGAGACAGATTGGACGGTCACAGAATACTTGGTCAGCTGTACTGATTGATTTAGTTTCAGTTAAGGCATCCATAAACGAAACAGCATCACTTTCACAGTATTGACTATTGTATAATTTTTTGTAAAATTGAGAACAATAATTTGCAATCTGTTTTGCATCATTGCAAAGCAAATCGTTTATTTTCAGTTGATCAATAGTGTTGTTTTGAGCCTGTGATTTTTCTAAACATAAGAAATATGCAGAATTTTGTTCACCTTCCTCCAACCATTGTTTTCTAGATCTTACAAAGGCTCCTTTAATTGATTACCGTGGACCCCGACTTAAACAAGTTGAAAAACTTATTTGGGTGTTAACATTTAGTGGTCAATTGTACGGAATATGTACTGTACTGTGCAATCTACTAATAAAAGTCTCAATCAATCAATCCTTCTGCTTTCGATTGATACATTTTGTCTAATTTATTTTGGCTTTCTAAGAGACTTTCTTTTTCTACTGCTGACATATTATCTGGACATATAGAAGATAATGCAGTAATGATGGAAATCACATTTTCTTCTTCCGGACGCTTATTCTTAGCTAGATTACTGCAATATTTTCTAATACATTTACCTACCTCATATTTAAGGAGTTCTCAATTATTACAATAATTGTTTTGGGTTTTGGCTTTATTCCAAAAAATTGTATTAGATCTTTAATCCTCATTTTAACTGCTTCATGACATAACACCGAACTATTGAGTTTCCAGTATGAGCTCTTTGAACGATTGTTCAACTGTACAGATTGTGAATCTGTATAGCCTTATGATCAGTCAAAGGAGTGGAGAGAATTTTAACAGTAACAGTGTTTTGCAGTGAGTTAGACATTAACCACATGTCTATTCTAGATTTTCTTGAGTCTGACTTATTAGACCAGGTAAAGGATGTCTTATCAGGATTTTTATATCTCCAGGCATCAATTAAATCAAGCCTTTCCATTAGTAACTTAAAATTTGAGCTGACACTATTTTGAGAGCCCGGTGGCCATCTATCAAGTGAATTGTCAATGACAGTATTGAAGTCACCTCCTACAAGTATATAAGCATTTGGAAATTTGGCAAGCCAGTGTAGAATTGTATTTTCCACCTCATTAAATAAAATAGTAGTGTCAGGCACCGAGTTATATCCATAAATGTTAGCAACTATAAAGTTAGTTTTCTGAATCTCAAAAACCTGACAAATATAATGGCCATTTTTATTATAGTCATTACGATGCAATAAGACTCCTGTAATATTGTTTTTGAGTGTGCCAACTCCACCAGAACGCTGTGATGCATGAGAGCAATAAGTTAAGTTAAAGTACCAATGATCAGGAGCGCCGAAAAGGGGGGGGTAAAGGAAACATATTCTAGGGGCCCATGATGGAGGGGGGCCCAGAGAGGCCCCTAATGATGATGAAATTATAATACAGAAAAAATAATGGGGGCCCTGTAAAGATTATTTTCAAAATCCCTAGCGGCGCCCCTGCCAATGATTGTCACACACACACTAGGTGTGGCGAAATTATTCTCTGCATTTGACCCTTCACCCTCGATCAATCACCCCCTGGAGGTGAGGGGAGCAGTGGGCAGCAGCGGTGGCCGCGCCCGGAAATCATTTTTGGTGATTTAACCCCCAATTCTAACCCTTGATGCTGAGTGCCAAGCAGGGAGGTAATGGGTCCCATTTTTATAGTCTTTGGTATGACTCGACCGGGGTTTGTACTCACAACCTACCGATCTCAGGGCAGGCACTCTAACCACTAGGCCACTGAGTATATGTCATTACCCCATTGAGATCTCCAAAACTTTACATCATCATTCATAGTGTGTATTTCCTGTAAAAAACATAAATCTGTTTTACATTGTTTAAGAAATAAAAATAAAGCTTTGCGCTTCAAGTTCTGCCTTAACCCCCTGGCGTTGAGAGAAACTATGGATAAAGACAAGGTTAAACAAAAATGAATTAGAATTAGAAAATGCTTTGAGTTAGAAACAAAGCAACTAGACGCTGCGGGAACAACATCATATTAATATTCAGAAAAGGTAAAAAAAACTGGCTCGTGCATAAGTTGTAACTCCAACCATCCATCCATCCACCTCTTTTGACAAAATAAAGACAAGATTAAGTTAATGTCTGAAAGGTGTATCTTCAGACTGGAAGAGGGATTTCTTTTTTCCCGATAAATGCCCGACCGCCTATAAAGTAGGCAATTTTCCCTGCCTTGCGAGCTTCATCCACCAGTGGTCATAACTTCATTCTTGCTTCTCTGTCGACTTTACAGAGATCCTCGGCGAAGCGCAGCCCGTTGCCTCGCAGGTAAGAGGAATTCTTTGCAGCGGCCCAGACTGCAGCTCTGTGCACCCGGGAGAAAAACTGCAGTAAAACACACCTGTTACCTTTCGACTTCTTCACTCCAACGCGGTGCACGGTGTCGATAACCTCCGGGAGCCGTTCAGCATCAGACGGCAGCAGAGCTTGGCAAACTCGGATAACCTCTTCACGTACATCTCTGTCCTCCACACGCTCGGCCACACCATGCAGTCTCAGGTTCCATCGTCTTGAATATCTCTCCATCTCAGTGATGTGTTCTTCAAGTACATTGATTAGCTTCTTGTACCCCTCCACAGCCAGTTCCAGCCCAGAAACTCTCCCCATAATCTCGCTTACTTGTTTGCAAACTTGTTCCACTTTAGCATTTCCGCTGGCAATTTGAATGGCATTGGCCTGGATCAACTTCCTCAGCTCGTCTGAGCGGGCGTTCAACTCGTCTGAGCGGGCATTCAACTCGTCTGAGCGGGCGTTAATTAACGCAGATAGCATAGCAACAATGTCGCTGTTGCCCATTTCATCTTTACCTTTCTTAGTGGGAGGCTTCTCCGATGTTACTGGCAGGGAATTAAAAACTTCTTCATTCATGAGATGCATTTTCATGCTGTCCCCACTGATGAAATAGTCATGGCAGTTCTCAAATAGCAGGTTTGAAGCTGTAGTTGTAGCGTTATCTGCCATTTTCCTCGCCACACCTTTCCTTTTCGAGCGAGAAGACGTCGACACAGTTCAAAGGAGCAGCCGTCAAGGGAAATGAAACACAAAAATAAACTAAATACTATAGGGAAACTATGTTAAAGAGGTTCATTTAGCCTACTAATGTGTATTTATAAATAGTTGATTTATATAGGCTAGTAAGGTAAAGTTTTGTACCTGACAAGTTTCGGCTATCTTGCTTCTGCAGCCTTCCTCAGAGGTGTCACGTGATGTTAGTGTGACGTCATCTGTGACGTGTTATATGGATTGTTCCATCCCACCTGAGGTGGTGGGATGGCGGTGTCCCCTGGTGTGCGTCGGGGGTAGGGCGGGGCGCCCCCTGTCGTCCGGATGTCCACCAAACGGCCGGGGGCGGCCCTGCAGGACTGTGTCCCAGGTGTGGGATAGTTGGTAGGCTCCCTCGTCCCTGTTGACAGTCTTTGGGGCCCGCTTCCTGATTTCAACCGCCTCTTTGATCCACCGATGGAATTTGTTGCTTTCCATTCTAATTACCTTGGCTGCCTCCCAGTTCATTAGATGGTTTTCCCTCTTGCAGTGGTCTGAAATGGCTGATTTCAGATTTTCCTGCGTTGCTTTCATTCTCGTTGCACGGGTGAGCGTTCCAGATGTTTCCTTTTCACATTTTTCTGGTGTTCCTTTTTTCGTGTGCTGAACTGTCGACCTGTCTCTCCTATGTATGTTTTATTGCATGTTAGGCAAGGGATCTCATATATCACATCACACTTTTTCTCAGGGGGGATCTCATCCTTAGGGTGTACTAGGATTTGGCAAAGCTTGATGTGCGGCTTCACTGGTGTGCTGATGTGGTGTTTCCTCATCGCTCGCTGTATGCGTTCTGTGACACCCCTGACGTATGGGAGGGTGACCATGCCCAGGTTCTCAGGCCTAGAACCTTTCTTCTTTTTTTCCTCCTTGTTGTTCCTTTGGACCTCTCGTTTGCCTTTGTTTATGGCCCAGTTTGGGTAGTTGCAGGCTTTGAGCGCCTGTTTTATATGGTCCTCCTCCTTTTCTCTGTCATGGTTGTCTGTGATCACCTTGGTGCGATCATATATGGTGTGGACTACTGACAATTTTTGTGCTGTGGGGTGCTCTGATGTCCATAGTAAATATTGATCTGTGTGTGGGGGTTTTCTGTATATTGTTATCTTGATGCTTCCATCCTCAGTGTGCTTGATTTTCATGTCCAGGAACGCGATGGATCTGTGCTCTTCCTCTTCATGAGTAAACTTTATGTTTCCCGTCTCATCTATGGTGTTTAAGTGGTCTGTGAGTCTTTGTGTGTGGCCGGTCTTAATCTTCTCCAGGATGTCGTCCACATAGCGCCTCCAGAGGGACAGTCTACATCCTTCAGGGGCGGTGGCTATGGCTTTGGCCTCCAGGTCCTCCATGAAGAAACCACTCATGATGGCTGAGAGGGGGTCCCCCATGGCAAAACCCTCCTTCTGTCTGTATATGGTCCCTCTGAACAGGAAATATGTAGACTTGGCTACGAATGATAACAACTGGACTGTGTCTTCAACTGTTAGGTTTGTTCGTTTCCGGAGTGTTGAATCTGCTTTCAGGCGGTTCTGTACTATGTTTATTGTGGCGTCCACTGGTGTTTTTGTGGATAGGGAGACTACGTCGTGAGATATGAGTATCTCGTCTGATTCTACCTTTACAGTGCTTAATTCTTGTGCCAGCTGCTTTGAGTTTTTGCAGTGTTGCTTCGTCTGGCCTAGGAGAGGTTTTATTATCTCGACTAGGGCTTTCGAAAGGTTGTATGTAACTGAGCCTATACTGTCAACAATTGGGCGGAGTGGAACGTCTTTTTTATGTATTTTGGGGGTGCCGTATATTCTAGGGGTGATACTGGCTGTCGGTACTAAAAAACTGTAGTTGTCCTTGTCTATTTTTCCCTCGTCCACTAATGGTTTTAGTAGAGTCTTCAGTTTGTGTCTTTATCCTCCAGCATAGCTATCATTTGGTTTTCATATTGTTTTGTGTCCATAATGACTGTTGTCCTTCCTTTATCTGCAGGTAGTATTTTGATGGTTTTGTCTTTGGCTATTGACTGTATAGCTTTCCATTCTTCCCTACTGGTGTTTTTGTGTGTTATTTTGGCAGTCTTCAGTATCCCTGCTACCTCGTTGCGCAAACCCGCTTTGTTGCCTTGATTTGTTAATTTATGACATGCTATCTCTGTTGCTACGATGAATTCTTCGTATGGGATGTTTATTGGGGTTGTGGCAAAGTTAAGGCCGCGAGACAACACCTTGTTTTCCATTACTGTTAATTTGCGTTGTGAAAGGTTACATACCCATTTTTCTCTTTTTTGTGTGTGTTCCTCCTCCTTTTTCGCTGAGGTTAGCTTCTCAAGTTTTCTGATGTGACGGTATTTTGTTGTCTTGAATTCCTTCTCGTGCTCACGTTGTAGGTGTTCATTCATTATTCGTTCGGTTTCCGTGTCCAGGGGGAAACGTTGTTTAAATCCACTCCTTTTTTCGGTTAACTGCTCTTCTATGTTGTTGATCTTATTCACCGTGCATCGTATTCTTTCTCTCACCAAGGCATTCCGTGCTTTTCTTACAATTCGTTCCGCGTTCATCGTCGGAATTGGGTTTTTGATCCCCAAGCTTGTTGGAACAACTCTTTCATCTCGGCAACGTAATGTGAATCTCAGGTGGTTGCGGAAGCGGGCCAGTTTGTGTTCCAGTTGTTCCAAACAACGGAATTCTTTGACACTGCACTGTCCATGACTTATACGTAATATGTTAAAGAGGTTCATTTAGCCTACTAATGTGTATTTATAAATAGTTGATTTATATAGGCTAGTAAGGTAAAGTTTTGTACCTGACAAGTTTCGGCTATCTTGCTTCTGCAGCCTTCCTCAGAGGTGTCACGTGATGTTAGTGTGACGTCATCTGTGACGTGTTATATGGATTGTTCCATCCCACCTGAGGTGGTGGGAAGGCTGCAGAAGCAAGATAGCCGAAACTTGTCAGGTACAAAACTTTACCTTACTAGCCTATATAAATCAACTATTTATAAATATAGGGAAACTATTAAGTCTCTTTTCAATCATACACAAGCAGTTTTCGCAGGATTATATTCTTTTTTTAGATGCTGCTCCCGCAAGTAAGACCGTTCACGGCGCCATCTTGGATCTTCCCCCCCATGTAGTCGTAGTTGTTCTGTGTGAAACTCACCAACGTGACCTAATTTCCTTTATGTGACGAAAAGCATTGTGGGAACTATCAAACACCCGGTATCCAGGAATAAGAAGAAAGCATCACTGTTGTTTTAAAACATACCATTACACAACACAATGGCGAGGAGGAGCTGTGTCATCAATTGTCATGGCCATTGTTGCGACCGCAAATGTAAGCAAATCAACAAAGGAAGAAGTATTTTTTGAATCAGTTTACAACATGGATGAGAAACAACATTTTCACAGGGGTATGTTTAAGTTATGAATTCCTCTCAGTAAATAGTGTGTGGTTCCACTTGCTTGGTGGAACAGATACAGTACTAGTTTTGGCTTGCAGCAAGTTCTACAACTTTGGCTACTTTAATGTTATGATTAGATGTTATTACATGTGTGACCGCTAGGGGGCAGTACTGGTTAGTAGTCAATTTACCGTGCCATATAACGTGGTAGAGCAAGACTGCATTGAGTCACATGCATAGACATCTTATAAGTAGACGCAGCATCGACCGCTACTGCCTACTGGCGCTGACGAGACGCAGGGCCGCCATCTTGGAGTGGTGATCCGCTCCACTCAGTGCAATACATTTGGCAGGAGCAATGAACTGTCAGCGCATTTAATTCATCTTACCTCACTGAATACCACTGATTTTCACGATTTTCAGACGTCCGAGATCAAAACTGTGAATATAATCCCAGAGAAGGGGGAAAAAAACGGTCAGCTATTTTTAAGTTCAAGAAACAATATGATTAGGTTATATATACATGCGTATATCCTACATAAAACAATGTATGTACATTATATATCTATATATCTTAGGGACCTATAGACCAGGGTTGAGCAATTAATTTTTACCGGGGGCCGCATTAGCAACCAGAGCACTGCTGGAGGCCCACACCGACAATATTTCAATTAAATTTTGCTCAAATTATTTTTGATATACCGTAAGATAACTAATAATAATAATAATATTTTCATTTAACCTAACTTATCTTTATACAAAAGCAGATGGCTTTTGATGGTTTTATTTTTAACACTTTCTTACACAACACTTCCTGATGTATAATACAATGCAAAAATTTCAATTTCTGTCACTTTATCCTGCATCCTCTTTGTTGTGAACGTAGCACAGCTGTAAGGTGATTGGCGAAGAAGGAGGAAGCGTTGCTGTTGCGGAAATGAGGAGTGAGGATAGACGTGCGTGTGGAAAGAACGAGATAAGTTGAGCTGTGTTAGTATAGGTTGCTCAATAAAAGTTTAAAAAGAGCATCAGACTTGGTGTGCACTTCTACTGGATGCTACAATTGGTGTCAAAAGTGGGATAAAATGCCTCCCAGTTCGCATTGCCATCAAACCTGGGAGTCTTCATGTATCTTGTCTTCCATGTTTATATTGTATCTATACTAGGGTTGTATGGTATACCAGTATTAGTATAGTACCGTGATACTAATGAATCATATTCGGTACTATACCGCCTCGAAAAATGGGTGGCTCTACACCAGTGGCGTGCCGTCACTAGAGGCAAGGGAGGCGGGGCCTCACCTGCCATCATGGAAAGAAAAAAAATGTAAAAAGAAAAAAAAAATAATTAAATTGTTATATGTATCCAGTGATTATACTAAAGTTATTTTCCATTTAACTTCACCATTTTTAGATTATTTTTATTTTTATTTTCACATTTGCCGTTCAAATACTGAGAAGAGACGGTGCGGTGATCAGCAGCCAGTTGAGGCACGTCACTGACTTGTGCCTCAACATGGATTGTGCACAATGACTCGGCTAACTGCTGAGCTGCTGTGCAGTGAGACTGTATTGCTATATGAATTATATCAGCTAACTAAACTATGGCATAGTTTAGTTAGCTAAGGTATATAATGTACAGTGTATTTTGTCAAAAACTGTATGTGTGTAACGTATTTCTTGTGCTGAGCATTCATAAATCTGCTGCAAAAGACGTACCGGTTGAGGCTCGCAGTAATTCGGCCTCCTGGTGGTAGAGGGCGGTAGTGATCCCAGAGATCATTCCTCGGCCGCAGAAGAAGAAAAAAAAAAAAGTTTGCATTGCAAGCGTTTGTTAATTTCCTCTCGCCTGGACTTTTATTAAAAACATGGAGGATTACATATGTAAAATAAAACTGTTTTCTAAACTGGACTTTCAATCGAAGCAGGAGGTAATAATTTAAGGTAGACCAACGCCGGAGCTAAAAGGTTTGCTTTTGACTTCGGGACAGAAGACCCATTCTTTTCAAATGGCGTGGTACACACGCAAAGGCTGGCTTTGTGGATGTCCAGCAAGAAAGGTAAGACCATAATAATGTTTTTTTTTTATTAAATGTGCTTTTTTGTGTGCTACAGTTGTGTAAAGAATGCTGGTATGAGCTTTTAAACATAACCCGTTAACTGCTGCCAATCACATGGTGAATAAGATACTATTTAGGGTTCATATGTTTGTAAATCTGACTGTGATGATGCAGTGCTTCACCAGACATTAACCTCACCGCACGCCACTGCTCTACACCTAACATCCACTGTTATGATACCAAGTAAAGAAGCGTATCTAGTCGATACTACTATGATTACATTGATATTTTTTAGCATCACAAAATTCACTTCTTCTGTTTTTTTAAAATTTATATTATGTTTATAAACTTAGGAAATATGTCCCTAGACACATGAGGACTTTGAATATGACCAATGTATGATCCTGTAACTACTTGGTATCAGATTGATACCCAAATGTGTGGTATCATCCAAAACTAATGTAAAGCATCCAAACAACAGAAGAATAAGTGATTATTACATTTTAACAGAAGTGTAGACAGAACATGTTAAAAGAGAAAGTAAGCAGATATTAACAGTAAATGAACAAGTAGATTAATAATTAATTTTCTACCACCTGTCCTTAATAATTTTGATAAAATAATAGAACGGAAAATGACACAATATGTTACTGCATATGTCAGCAGCTAAATTGGTCCCCTTTATTTAGAAAAGTACCGAAAAGTATCAAAATACATTTTGCTAGCCAAAGGAAGAGTCTTGTATATTTATTAATAGTATTAATAATTATATGTAATATGTTCAGAATAAAATAATAATAATACACAATATATTAACAAATAAACAAAACAATAATATAATACTTATAGATGTATAAATAATCGATTTATAATCGAATTGTTGCCCCTGAATTGTAATTTTATTTGAATCATGAGGTGCCTAAAGATTCCTACCTCTAATGCTCACCAGTGACATGCGGTGACCTTTTACACGAGGTGAGGCATAAATGCCACTTTGTATCCATACATCCATTTTCTACTGTTTGTCCTTTTGTATGATCAGATATATTTTGTCTTAAAGTTCAGTTTTGAGAAAAAAATAGAATAGACAGTAGAGGTATACTATAGACTGGTATGACTGTACCTACAAACTGCGAATGGATGGATCGATCGGAATATTGATAGTGGTAGAGACATTTCCTTAATATGACAAGACTGCCAGGAACGGTGAGACAATTAGACTTTTTTTTTTAAGGCCTTGACTCTGTCCTCCAGATTAAGTGCCATGAACAAAGGGCAACTGAGCTGGAGGACGCATTGATCATCGCATGGCTCTAAAAAACAAGCGCGTGTGCATTGACTTATTCCATCCCATATTCTACGGTCGGATCGTCACTTAATTCACCATCACAGTTAAGGCTGAAACGACGCGTCGACGTAGTCGACGTCATCGGTTACGTAAATACGGCGACGCCGTTTTTGTGCGTCGACGCGTCGCATATTTACGTCACACTACCGTCATGGCGGAGCGCAAAGCAGATGGTGCGAGCGAGGGGGAACAAATCACGCCAAAAGTCGTCAAAAGTGTGGGAGTATATCAATACACGGCCTAATAATGTTGTTGTATGCACACTGTGTCGAGCGGAAATGGCCTATCATAGCAGCACAACGGCTATGAACGAACATTTGAAAAGAAAACCATCAACCATCAACTAGTCAATCGTCCGCGTGAGCATACGTTGTCATCATTACACAAAAACATGAATGTGTCATTTGTATCTGCTAGGGGTGTAACGGTACGTGTTTTGTATTGAACCGTTTCGGTACGGGGCTTTCGGTTCGGTACGGGGGTGTACCGAACGAGTTTCTAAGCTAAAGCTAAAGTCTTAACAAGCTGCTTTGCTCCTTCAGCTTCTGTCTCAGCACGCAGCATTGTCCCACCCACACAACCATCTGATTGGTACACAGAAAGCGCTATCAGCCAATCAGCAGTGCATACTCAAAACGTTAGCAGCCATTTAGCAGTGCGTATTCAGAGCGCATGTAGTCAGCGCTTCAGCGTCGAGCAGAAAGGTGTTTAGCAGGTGAGCATCAGGCAGCGGACTCTCCCCAAATGATAATAAACACCTTCCAGTCAACTACTAGTAACATCACTATGAGCCCGTTGACCTTCTAGAAACTTAAACTGCAGCTCAGCTCACTCGCAGTCCTGGCTTGAGGTGAAGGCTAATTACCTCTCAGTTCCAGCCACATCGACCCCTTTTGAGCGCCTATTTTCAGCTGCTGGGAATATTGTAAACAAGAAAAGAACCAGAGCATGTAGACATGCTAACCTTTCTTCATTACAACTGTTAGTCACTCACTGGAATGAGTAGAATTGGTTATTGTGTACTGTGTTGGACTGGATGTTTATTTTGCACATTTTAAAAGCAATACTTAATGTTTACAGTGCTCCAGAATATTTAGATTGGCACTTTTTTGTATTGGATGTTTATCTTTATTTTTGCACATTTTAGCAAATAAGCAATACTTTCACTTTTGTTGAAATGTTTACACTGTTGTTACAGAATATTTCGTTTTGCACTTTTTTGTATTGGATGTTTATCTTTATTTTTGCACATTTTAAAGCAAAATAAGCAATACTTTTACTTTTGAAATGCTTATACTATTGCAGAATATTAAGATTTGCCCTGGATTTTTACTTTTATATTTGCACATTAAAAAGCAAATAAGCTACTTTTAATTTTGTTAAATGTTAAAAGTTTTAAATGTTTACATTGTTACAGAATATTTTGTCATGTTGTAGTCAATGTTGACTGAGTGGCCATACTTCTTTTTTTTTGTAAATAAAAGCCATGCCTTTTGAAAAAACTGGCCTACATTTATTTTTTCATCTTCATTTTAAATAAAATAAAATAATCGGTAAAAGGAAACATAATCTATAGATTAATCGAAAAAAATAATCTATAGATTAACCGATTAATCGAAAAAATAATATATAGATTAATCGATAGAAAAATAATCGTTAGCTGCAGCCTTAATCACAGTGTACTTTGGCTTGTAATATTGACGCCACAAATAAGCTTGTTCATGCCTTGGAACGCCCCACTATAAGGATGGACAACTTGCAGATACAGGGGAGGGATTTCAGAGAATGTACCTGTGAGGCCGAGTCTCTAAGTGATCTGGCCGCCAGTCCACCTCCAGGAATTTCTGGATAGACAGATGTACAAGAGACCGGTCTCCGTGGCGCTGGAGTCAAAGAACATACAATAACAGAAAGTGGTCTCCACAAGAACGGGGAACAGAAGACATAGCTGCTGCAACTATGGTGCGATATCCCTGGCACTGTGTACACTACAGAGACCTCCACCACAGCCTTTGCGTGCTCCGCCATAAGCCATTTTAACACCAAACACAAACCTGTTCATCAGTCACCCTTCTGCTATGAAACCTGAGAACAACGTGGACCTGGCAAAATTATTTATCATGTGAAATTTTTTGTGGCGCTCTTGGCAATTTGAAAAATGTTCAAAACCGGCAGTGTGAATGAGCCCTTCCTATAATCATGTGAGGTCACGTTTATGATATTGTGTTGTCATTAAGTTTTTTCCTCTTGTTACCAGTATATGATACATGTTTCTGCTTCGCGGTCCAGTTAGTCCAAGTTGACCCTTTTTTCATGTCTTACGGGTGATGAAAAGAACACTCGAGTTAATGACAAAGAGTTAGTGTGTGCTATGTATCCATAATATGACCACAGGATAAATGTGTCTTGTAGATTGTCATTGTTAACCTATTAGCCATCTGGTTGTTGTCATTCATATGCGTGAATGAGAGCTTGTTGATTATCATTTGCATATTGCAGTCAGCTAATGTTATAACCGCAGCTGTTGATTGTTTAGCTTTGGCAGAAAGCCCATGACATCACCATTCTGTAGTTTATTGTATTGCCACTAGATGGCGAATTTGTATTGCTTTCATTTATGTGTCAGAGCTGAAAGCAGTACAGCTGGTTTTGTGACATGTAAATCTTTATTTTGGTTATGCAAATCACAAGTTGTAAACATATGTATATTTTGGTTTGTTTGTTTGTTACAGAACTAGATGCTAGGTGTACTGTATGTGTTTGATGAACATCAGCTGGATTAAAGCCACTAAATGATATTTTAGAGTTCTACAGTGACCCACACACCGTCTTGTGTAAAGTGAGCCCCTTAAACAAACTAGTGTCAGCTATTGCCTCTCGAATAGGTAAATGGGTATTTTTTTAAATTTGCTTTTATTGCTAAAATCTCACTTACCGTAAATCCAAATAAAGCATACCAACTGTTATGATGATTTTTATTATTTTGACCCTTAAAATGCCATTTATTTGGAAAATTATACATTTTAGTTTTACGGAAACACCAAACAAGTTATTTTCCACATAATACATGTTGGTAGGCGGGAATGTTTGGTAAAAGATCAGAAATAGATATATGACAGATTAGTAAAAACCTGTGTTGTTAGTTACTGAAAACCAGTAACTAGTTACCGTTACTAGTTACTTTATTTAAAAAGTAACTCAGTTACTAACTCAGTTAGTTACACCAAAAAGTAATGCGTTACTGTGAAAAGTAACTATTTAGTTACTTTTTTCTTCTTTTTTTTTTTTAAAGCTCCCATTAATTGATTGATTGAGACTTTTATTAGTAGGTTGCACAGTGAAGTACATATTCCGTACATTAGACCACTAAATGGTAACACCCGAATACGTTTTTCAACTTTTTTAAGTCGGGGTCCACTTAAATTGATTCATGATACAGATATATACTATCAGATAGGCTCCAGCGCCCCCCGCGACCCCGAAGGGAATAAACCAGGCCCAGTCCAGATAATGTCCAAGTCGGACTCAGCAACACACACCTTCATTCATGTACACAGAAAAAAATTAGGGAACACAACAGATTGCATATAATTTATAAACAAAATTACATTTTCAAAATAAGCATTTATGTACAGTCCAGATTATGTCCAGGTCACTCAAATTAGGGGACACAACAACAGATATCATATAATCTATAAACATAATTATACTTTCAAAATAAGCCTTTGAGGAATTCTCATCTTTTTTTTAATGTTTTTTGGCATCATTATCGTTTTCAACCATGTAACTTTCTAAAGTTAGAAATTACTGAATAAATGTTTTAAAGAAAGTAATACTAAGTGAATATCTGTTTTTGGCCTTAAAAATAAACATTTTACCGAGTACTATAATTAAATTGACTAAATCATGATTGTCAATGAACTCTCCTAAAATAACAGAAACCACATTAAGCTTCATAAACAAACCAATCCTTAAACACATTTTTTCAACTTCCACCCAAAACAAAGACACAATATGACAATACCAAAACAAATGCAGGGTGGATTCAGGCTCCTGACAACAAAATCGGCAATCATCTGACTCTGTCATATTCCATAATTTTAACATTTTCCCTGTGGGTAAGAAGTTATAAATAATTTTAATTTGAAAATAACGATTTTGCACATCGATAGTGGTTTTATAGATTAGTTTGAATATGGCATTCCATGGCAACGGGCAGTCAAAAAAGTCCTCCCATTTTCTATTTGTGTTGTATGAGGCAGCCTTCAAAGATTTCTTTATTAAATAAAAATTATATATTTTTCTATTTATTTTAGTTCCTTTTTGCCAACTAGAATTTCTTATTAGAGGTTTACAAACTAATAATTTAGTAGTTCCATAATTAATTATTTGTTTCCATTTTTTCCCAATTACTCCAGTTAGTTGATAAAATGAAAAGCTTGAGCAAGCATCACCATACATAGCTCTAAATTCATCATACTTCATCATTTTACCATTTTCATTGATAATATCATTGACAAAAATGATTCCTCTTTCAAACACATTTTTCCAAAAGAAAGGCTTTCCATCTATTACAATATTAGAGTTCATCCATATTAACTGCTGCAAAATATCGTCTCTTTTTTCTGGCACATAAAATTGAAAACACCACTATGAGTGGATTGTTTCCTTTATGAACCCCGCTATGTTTCCCAGCAGACTCTCTGGGAGGGGATCACTTGTAAAAAAGGATACCATTTCTTTTGATACAGTACATTTTTTGGTCCAACATGACATTTGTGTACCACTCAATGTTTAAATACATCTTTGGAACAATTGATGCTTTTAAAGACAGACACATAGCTTCAAGGTTGAGAAGTTCCGGCCCCCATATTCATACTCTTTGTACAAAACCTTTCTTTTAATCTTTTCTGGTTTACCGTTCCAGACAAAATCGAAGACCCTCCGCTCATAAATCTTAAAAAAGTTTTGTGATGGAGCTGGTAATGACAAAAACAAATAAATAAATTGAGGAATAATTAACGAGTTGGCAACAGACATTTTACCATACAAGGTTAGGGATTTCCTTTTCCATAATTGCATAATTTTGTCCAGCTTTCTTAGTCGATTATCATAATTTACTGAGCCTAGATCTTCCAGATTTTCTGGGACAACAACACCAAGTATGTTAACTGGTCCATCTGTCCACAAAACAGGCACTTTGCATTCCATTCGAAAGGACGTTCCCTTTAGATTTCCGATCCTTAACATTTTACATTTATCATAATTAAGCTTAAAGCCAGATTGCTGTGAAAATATGTCCAAAAGATTAAGAAGGTTCCGCAAACAATGAGGAACAATCTTATCTTTGTGAATCAGCCTTTTCTGACATGAACTTCATCAAGAACAAACACAGAACACGCCTCCCTGATGCACATCTGCAAGACTCACTCAGAGTTGCAGTGTCAAGTTACACACCAGAGTACAACACACTAGTTAACAGCATGCAATGCCAGGCTTCCCACTAACTGACAAAGAAACAGATAACAGATTTGGTGTCCAGTTCAAAGTGTGACATGATTTAAAAATTTGAGAGTTTACTTTTGTATTTTACATGAGTTATTATTTGTACAAACATGGTGCAAAGTAATTCATGATTTGTTAAAAAAAAATGTTAGTGGCTAGCTAGTTAAAATGGGATATTGTGATTTCACAAGACTGTCTTGGAAGTGATCATTTGAAAATGTTAAATTTGAAAAATGTGCACTTAGAGAAAATATAAAAATAAAGTGTTGCATATTGATATTTATCTGTTTCTATATATATTTATTGTGAGAAATCATTAAGATGATCAGTGTTTCCACAAAGATAAATATCATTAATTATTAATAATAACAGAGTTAAAGGTAAATTGAGCAAATTGGCTACTTCTGGCAATTTATTTAAGTGTGTATCTAACTGGTAGCCCTTCGCAGTAATCAGTAACCAAGAAGTAGCCCTTGGTTTCAAAAAGGTTGGTGACCCCTGCTCTAGCTCATAACATTTTCCCCCCATAAAGAAATAATGTTAACTCAATAAAGTGTATTTCTTTTTTTAGCTTTAACTTTTCATTTTTTAGCATTGTAACCACATTTGCAAACAACTTTTCTCTTCATAGAATTTTCTTTCAATAAAGAAATAAAGTGCAAAAATGTCAAAGCATCATAACAAACAGTTATGTCAAATAGCAGCAGAAGTGCACTTTTTGGAGAGCTGTATTATTTTCAGTATTGTGCCCAAGGGACTGATTTTATTCAACACTATATTATTATTTATACACCTGTAGTGATCACAGAGACAGGTTGTTTTTGTGTTACTGTATATATTTGTTTTTCTGAAAAAATCCCACTTAATATACTTTGGGTAACAACAGTCAATATTTATTTATTTTATTTAATTTTTTTAGGTGGGTAACAGTCAATATTTATTTATTTATTAGATTTTATTTTTTTTCTTATATAATAAAAGTGAGCTTTTGTTAAACCAAATATTGTGTTTTTTTTCCCATATACAACAACCTATCTGGACTCGATAAGAGAATCGATAAGGAATCGGTTCGATAAGAGGATTCGATAATAGGCTCGAACTCGATAATTCCTTATCAAACATCATCCCTAGCGAAGACGCACTGTGGGAGGCTCGCAGTAACCCCGCCTCCTTGTGCCGGCCAATGCACCCCGCCACAGAACCCCCGACGGGAGCGCCACACCAACCAAAGCCCACACCAAACCCTCCACGTGCAAGACCGAATCCACCCAAAAAAAGTAACTTAACAAGAAGCCAAAAAGTGCAAAAACAACAATGCTCGCGCGGCGCACCGGAGGAGCCATGAACAGGGACACAACATTAGGTACACCTGCAGACTGCAGCACGGATTTCATATTTCATTCATTCACAATTCTTCCAACACGAACACCACTGTTCCCGCACTTATAAGTAAAGGTAAGACCATAATAATGTTTTTTTTATTAAATGTGCTTTTTTGTGTGCTACAGTTTGTATGTGTAAAGTGTAAAGTTAAGTTAAAGTACCAATGATTGTCTCACACACACTAGGTGTGGTGAAATTTGTCCTCTGCATTTGACCCATCCCCTTGTTCACCCCCTGGGAGGTGAGGGGAGCAGTGGGCAGCAGCGGCGCCGCGCCCGGGAATAATTTTTGGTGATTTAACCCCCAATTCCAACCCTTGATGCTGAGTGCCAATTAAGCAGCTAGGGAAGAATGCTGGTATGAGCTTTTAAACATAACCCGTTAACTGCTGCCAATCAAATGGTGAATAAGATACTCTTTAGGGTTCATATGTTTGTAAATCTGACTGTGATGAAGTCCGTGCTTCACCAGTCATTAACTTCACCGCACGTCACTGGTACTGTGTAGTGGTTAGTTCAGATGAACATATAAAGAAAAAACGTATTGAAGTGATTGATTGATTTCGTACTCTAGTTGTATAAAAAAGAGAAAAACACTGGACAGTGCCCGAGGTTTGAACCCCGTCGGAAAGGAGAGCTGCATCGTTGTACTTAGTCAAGTGCGAAGTAACCACTGAGCTAGACCAGTGTCAGAGTTGCATGTCATTATTTTCCTTTTTGTAGACAACTCTAGCAGTGTCTCCAAAATGTGTTTTTGAATAGTAATTGGGGACATGGAATGCAGAGTACGTCAACTCAAGTTCTTTACAAAGTAGACCAGATAATACAATATATTTTGGGACATGATATAGTCGTAGTTGCGTCACAACACTAACATGACATAATTTCCGCTATGTAACGCAAAGCATTCTGGGAATTATCAACACAGGATATCCAGGAAGCAGAAGCATCGGTTGTTTTAATATTCGAAAAACTTACCATTACACAACTAAATAGCGAGGAGTTGCTGTGTCATCAATTGTCATAGTTGATGTCGCGACTGCAAATGTTAACAAAGGAATACGTGTTTTAATCGTTTTCCTAAATGGAGGAGAAACAACATTTTTACAAAGGTAAGTTGTGAATTACTCTAAGTAAATGTTGTGTGGTTGCAGCAAGTTACTCAACTGTTGTTACACAACGTTTGTTATTTAACCAAATTAGTTAACTAATATATTAGGGTTTCATATTTGTTTAAGACTGTTTAGCAGAGGAGAAACGGGCTTCAGCTCTATTCCAGCTTGACACTACGTTAACAACGTATGCCTTGTACGTAACGAATGCGTCACAAACGTTTACGTCATTTCCGTAAACAATTGATATTTCTTTGGTACATTTCTTGATATATTAGTATGGCACAATCTGGAACAGTCTCTATGAGTTTGACAGTAACGTAATTTAACCCTTTTTCACGCATATTTCCCCATTCAGTACTCTATATTTTTTATGGTAATAAACTTTGGTCCTCGCGGCTTGCCGTGACTGACTGATGTGACCAATCCCAACAGTCGTTTGAGCTGGAATCTAACCAATCATGAAAGCCACCAAGAAATATAAACGAATCAGAATCACCGTAAGGCGGGTCTTGCCTGATTTTTGGCCAGCCCTCGGCGGCCGAGACTGTTATTGCTACGACCCGTGAGCGTGTCGACTTGATTCTTTATGAAAACAAATAAATAAATAAAACAACTTGAATCTTTAGGCGGTAAGGTGTAATCTAATTTGTGACTGGATCGAGATGGAAGGAGATAGTTGCGGGATATCATCAAGTACTACTAAATTGCCAAGAGAAGGAAAATATTTGGATGGATATTTGGAGATGTATATAAAAAAAGATGGTAATATTTTACAAATTCTGCAAACTGTAGCGGATGTACGACATCACAGACATGGCTATGCAATTATTAAATGATATAAGTTTAAAGCATTATCAGATAGAAAACAAGACTGAGGTAAATTACTCAGAATATGTAAAAATATATACCAATGTATACAAATCTATACATAATAAAGTAGGAGCTTCAGCAGTTATGCCACAAAAAAACATAGTATTGAATAGAATAATTAATGCCAAATTACCTGTTTTTACAGGGTAATTATTGGCAATTTACATTAACATGACAGTTAATTGGACATAAGAAAATAAAGCAAGTAAAGTTGTGTGCTCGGTCGGCTGCAGGTCATACAATCAGCATAACAAATATAGCTTCAGAAATAAGACAGGATTTAATATATGAAATAGTTCCGAAAATCTTTAGAATTAATAAAACTGTGTGGTAAATGTGTGTTAAAGGCCTACTGAAATGAATTTTTTAAAATTTAAACGGGATAGCAGATCCATTCTATGTGTCATACTTGATCATTTCGCGATATTGCCATATTTTTGCTGAAAGGATTTAGTAGAGAACATTGACGATAAAGTTCGGAACTTTTGGTCGCTGATAAAAAAAGCCTTGCCTGTACCGGAAGTAGCGTGACGTCACAAGTTGAAAGGCTCCTCACATTTCCCCATTGTTTACACCAGCAGCTAGAGCGATTCGGACTGAGAAAGCGACAATTACCCCATTAATTTGAGCGAGGATGAAAGATTCGTGGATGAGGAACGTGAGAGTGAAGGACTAGAGTGCAGTGCAGGACGGATCTTTTTTCGCTCTGACCGTAACTTAGGTACAAGCTGGCTCATTGGATTCCACACTCTCTCCTTTTTCTATTGTGGATCACGGATTTGTATTTTAAACCACCTCGGATACTGTATCCTCTTGAAAATGAGAGTCGAGAACGCGAAATCGAAATCGACATTCACAGTGACTTATATCTCCACGACAATACATCGGCGAAGCTCTTTAGCTACGGAGCTAACGTGATAGCATCGGGCTTAAATGCAGATAGAAAGAGAAGAAATAAACCCCTGACTGGAAGGATAGACAGAAAATCAACAATACTATTAAACCATGGACCTGTAAATACACGATTAATGCTTTCCAGCTTGGCGAAGCTTAACAATGCTGTTGCTAACGACGCCATTGAAGCTAACTTTGCAACAGGACCTCACTGAGCTATGATAAAAACACTAGCGCTCCACCTACGCCAGCCAGCCCTCATCTGCTCATTAACACCCGTGCTCACCTGCGTTCCAGCGATCGACGGAAGGACGAAGGACTTCACCCGATCATCCGTGCGGTCGGCGGTTAGCGTCGGATAGCGCGTCTGCTAGCCAAGTCAAAGTCCTCCTGGTTGTGTTGCTACAGCCAGCCGCTAATACACCGATTCCACCTACAACTTTCTTCTTTGCAGTCTTAATTGTTCATTAAACAAATTGCAAAAGATTCACCAACACAGATGTCCAGAATACTGTGGAATTTTGCGATGAAAACAGAGCTTTTTGTATTGGATACAATGGTGTCCGAATACTTCCGTTTAACTATTGACGTCACGCGCATACGTCATCATACATAGACGTTTTCAACCGGAAGTTTTGCGGGAAATTTAAAATTGCACTTTATAAGTTAACCCGGCCGTATTGGCATGTGTTGCAATGTTAAGATTTCATCATTGATATATAAACTATCAGACTGCGTGGTCGGTAGTAGTGGCTTTCAGTAGGCCTTTAAAGTCAATAAAAAATGGTAGGGTAGTTGGAATAAAGAAAGAAAAGATAAGCAGTATTACAAAGTCCAGAGGAATGTAGGAGGAGGCTATACAACTAGGAAAGAGGAAGATATCATAACTAGAATTAGATTATGACATAAATAGCTCATTGAAATTAGTTGGGAAACATAACACAGGGCTGTGTGATTATTGTAATTAAATAGAAAATGTAGAGCATGTGGGAATCTTTGGGCACCTCCCGATTTGATTACGGTTACAATTCAGGAGCTAGGATTCGATTAAAAATCAATTAGATTCAAGATTCAAGATTGTTTATTGTCATATGCACAGTTAAACAGACAGTTTGCTGTACAATGAAAATCTTACTTTGCTAGTCACCCTTCAACAAGTCACATTGTACTTAGCTAAAATTAAAATTAAAATGTTTATGCACAGCATTCAACAGTATAAATATGAAGGTGACATTGGGTCACAGCAGCAGTTAAGTGTCTTTAGTTATCAAATTATTGGTGCATATTTAATTTGTTTATTGATGCAGTTTTATATTTATTTTCATTTCACTAAATAAGCATTCATCACTTGCAACTTTTAAAAACAGTGCATTTGTAATAAGAAACATTTGAATTCATTCCCATTGCATTTGTGTGAAAAACATAAGTGCCCTAAAATAAAGGAGTTGGTTGGATCACTTGGTGAGCTGGTTTGTTGCAGTCAGACAAATTTACAACTGTCTGCATTTTTTATTTACAGTAAATAAATAAGCGATTGTTGACGTTTACTAATAAATTTTACATGTGCTTATGTCCGAATTGCAATGCGTCTAAAAATCTTATTTCCTCCACCTATAATTAATACACTGTAGGAAATAAAATAGAAATAAGGAAATAATGAAAAATAAGTCAGTGAAAGACGCGGGAGGTGAGGACATCTGTCTAAAGGTATAAATCCACATTAAAGTACCAGTAGAGTGGAAAACAAGTTGAATTTATATGCTTAAATATAATTGTGTTTCATTGTATCTTTAAAACCATATCCAATTGTATCTACAATCCACAAAGTATGTGAAAATTCAGACCAAACATCACAAAATGCCACAAATTCCGTCAGCCATTTATAATATTCCGCTCCGAACGTCTTCGATAATTTCCCTAGATCGACGTCACTGGAGTAACACTTCTACTCTCTGACAATTTTATCAGATATAGTGAAAATACACACAAATATAGAGAGATGTGGTGTCTATTATTCACAATACCTATATAAGACATAAGCAAATATGTTTTTCTTTTTTTTATGCATTCTAAGTCGTAAATGAATATATACATAAATTGCCAGTCAACGGGGGCTCTCGAGTGCGCCCACAAAACCCTCTAAATGACCATCCAAAACCCGCCAACAATTCTCTATACACATATAGTGACCTGAATATTAACCAAACATTAGCGATGTTGTTATTATAAACGCTAACACAGACAAACTATTTATAACGACAGAATGATAACACGCAGCTAAGAACCCTTTTGTAGGGACGGGCGATACCACACTTTTAGGATTTGATACGATACCGATACTTTTTCTTGCATTTTCATCGATACCGATACCATTAATTTCTTATTGGCAATTTTTGTCAGTCAAAAATATTATTACTATTGTTATTATTTAAGACAAATCACAAGACAAATACAGACCATTTATACCACATGTATTATGGTCAATATATAATAAAAGTAAAATTAAAATAAATAACATAAATATGAAAAATAAATTAAATATAAACAAAAATATACACATTTTCACTTTTCTTATTTCTCAAAAAAAAAGTCTTGGCAGAAAAAGCTTAAAAAAACAATTATTCATAACAATGTTATGTTTCAAACCTCTTTGTGGAAGTAAACTTATAACACTTCTCTGAAGCAAAGTCAATAATTTCCTTATCACAATAAAGTAGGATTTCCTTGTCCTATAAACCTGCATACGAAAGACAGTTCCCTGAGAAAATGAACTTGGAAAAATTATCTACAAAAATGTCTGACACCATCACACCTTTAGTGTACTCGAGATATGTCGTCACACGTCACACTTTACTGAAGTCTCAGATTGCTGTTCAGGAAAAGTAACAACGCTGTCGGCTGGCTGTGTTTGTGTTGCACGTTGACGACGCTCATTCGCTGTCTCCTGTGACGTGACTGGGCCAGCTCTATACTCTGCCAGGTACAGGGGTGTCCCAGCACATAGTAAGTTAAGTAAGTAATCAAAAACATCTGAAAGTGATGCTTGCACCCCCCACACGCCCTTTTTTGGTTTATATCGATACTTTTTTCAGAAAAGTGATGCCAAATGAGTAGCGTGTGAGTATCGATATATCGATACCACAGGATCGATACGCACATCCCTACCCTTCTGCTGGTGTACTGTGAGATGGCCGCGATGTCCTGCTGCTCCCGCATCATCGCGACTCGGCAAAGTTGTTCTGGATTATAGATCATACCTCCCATAAGGATAATAGGAGCATTTAGCCATAAATGCAGAAGTTGTTCATCTGTGACATTCAGTTAATACACATAGATGGAGACAAACACACGCAACCGAAGACAGTGTTTGCAGAGAGACTTTTTCTTGTTAACCTTTCGTGTGCATTATTAATTCGTCATATACTGTAAATGGAAAGATATGGACATCTTATCAGTCCTCATCGCAGTAAGAGCAGACATTGTACAGTAAGGTATCGTTTTATTATGTTTGTAGTTTGTAGTTGCCCCCACCCCCCCATTGTTTATCACCCCCCATTGTTTACCTGTATCTCACCTTTTTTGTAAGGGGCGCCGGAAGTTGGCAGACCCATCAGCGATCCTGTTCTGTCTCCCTGTAATGTTTGTCTGACCTTTAATGGGTTTGTGCTGAAAATTTTAATTTCCCCTCGGGGATTAATAAAGTATTTCTGATTCTGATTCCGTATTCCTTGTTTGGCACTTAGCAATACTGCTAGATGATGCTTAGTGTTTCACTAAATCTGGATCTGTTTAGCAGAGCTTCTAAAACGTGTAGCTCATCCTCCTTATATTTAGGATTGACATCATGAGTTTCTGGATCAAAATTCTTCCCAAAGTAATCGTTGTTGGCTCTCACAAAGTCTGCATGATTTGCATTGTTGTTTGTGATGAAGGGATATGCGGTTCCTACCTCTACATCACGCAATGACATGTCTGGCTAGCTCATTATCTTTCAAAATGGCTCAGGAATCTCTGTGAGATCAATACTATTTTGATAATATCTGTTTACTCGCAAACTTTGTAAGTCTTTCAGTGTCATAAATAGCTTAAATAAAGAGGCGACTTGTTTTTCTACTTTACTGATACTTTAAAACAGGCCAAATCAATGTTAAAAAAGGCCCCCAAAAAATGTGAACGCATCATGACACGAAAGTTTCCCTCTGGTCATTTCCTGAAACTTGCCAGCCCTGAATTAATTAACTAATTAATTAATTAGTTGTGCTGGTAGCACAACTAGACACAGGTTAACCACTACACACTTAAATATGAGTAATTGAATGAGCAGTTGCACGTAACTTTGAATTTATGTTAGGTTCTTTGCATTTACAGGCGAACTAGCTTATGAAATACTAGATAGATGGATAGAGATGCAAACACAGAGGTTTATACGGTTACATGTGAGGATGAAGAGACCACAACAAGCTTGCACATGCAAAATAATGGCATATGTAGGACTAGAGAATGAACCAACAGCCCTGACAACAATGACTCAAGTATATGTGTTGCTTATTATTTCCTCCATCATTGATTCCTATTTTCAAGTAATGCTTTTTTGTTTATGCTACACAGGACTGTGTGTCTGACAGGCTGGTCAGCAACACCGGGGCCCCGCAGGGCACAGTCCTCTCCCCCTTCCTCTTCACCATCTACACCACCGATTTCCATTATCACTCAGAGTCCTGCCACCTTCAGAAGTTTTCTGATGACTTTGCGATAGTGGGGTGTGTTGAGGATGGTGATGATGAGGAGTACAGGGCACTGGTGGAGGACTTTGTCACATGGTGTGGAAAGAACCACCTCCAGCTTAATGTGACGAAGACCAAGGAGCTGGTTGTGGACCTGGGAAGGAGGAGGAGTACTCCGGCGACCCCTGTTTCCATCAGGGGGGTCGATGTGGACATGGTTGAGGATTATAAATACCTCGGTGTACACATGGACAACAAGCTGAATGGGTCAAAACACGCTGAGGCAATCTACAAGAAGGGACAGAGCCGCCTCTACTTCCTCAGGAGGCTAGGATCCTTCAACGTCTCCACAAAGATGTTGAAGATGTTCTACGAGTCGGTGGTGGCGGGCGCCTTCTTGTACGCCGTGGCCTGCTGGGGCAGCGGGCTGAGAGCGAGGGACGCAAACAGACTGGACAAGTTGGTAGAGAAGGCCAGTAACGTGGTGGGAGTGGAGCTAGACTCTCTGGCGGTGGTGTCAGAGAGGAGAAGTCTAGCAAAACTCCTAGCCATTATGGACAACACCTCCCACCCACTACACTCGGACCTTGCAGAGAGAATGAGTACGTTCAGTGGAAGGCTCAGACTCCCAAAATGCAACACGGAACGACACAGGAGGTCCTTCATACCGACAGCCATCAGACTGCATAATGCATATGTTCCTTCTTGACTGCACTTAAATGTAGAGTATATGTACAATATATTTATTTTATATATATATTATATTATATTATTTATTTATTTATATTTATTATTGTCTATTGTGAGCGAACTGTGGTGCTGAATTTCCCCCAGGGATCAATAAAGTACTTTCTATTCTATTCTATTCTATTCTATTCTATTCTATTCTATTCTATTCTCAAAATCATACTTGTCTTTTTTTTAATGATTTTTTAAAGCATGATTTTTTTTGTGTTCAACAATAATATAAATAAAATAAAACATCATTATTGCTCTTATTCTTATCAAACAACACTACATCTGCAGCTGCCATGAGAGCAGAATCATCAGATGGAGCAGCAGACCTGTCAGGAAGATGATGGTGACACAATGGACAACATGACCTGCTTGCAGGAGGAGAATAGAAAGTGAAAGGAAGAGCTGATAAGCAGATCACTGAAACATGTGGCTTGAAGACTGAAGACTTAGCATAGGCTGATGGGAAATTGGACATAAAAGAAAGTGTTGTCCTACTAGCTGTCACACTGAAAAGTTCTGCATTTAACAGGTGGTGCAGCCAACTCAATACAAAGGATGTGGAGAAACAAGGCAGCTATCTCACGTCATGATGCACGTCGAGCAAGTTGTTGGGTGTTTCCACTCCAACTACACTTTTTGTGTACTTGGTGTGGTCTATTTAAAGGCGAGGACATGACTTCACTAGATACGATTGTGGTGTATCCTGTGCTTTGACTATTGTGCCAGAGTCCTGTTTTGAAGCCATTATTAGAATGTACACGTCAATCAAATGTCATTAACTTGTAAATGGGTATACAGTACTAAGTTGTTTTCTCTTCATATTTCTAAAGATTGTTTCAGAAGTGAAGTGGTTTTTTTTCCATATATGAAAATGAAAAATAAAAAATACAAAATGACTTGTAAAGGTGCTATATAATGAAGTGTACAAAAGGTTGTAAAACCTTGCGAGATGAAATGAAGCACTAAATGCACCATCTCTAGAGGACCGGACTGAAATCCTGCAGGGTATGGAATGAGTAATAAGGCACATACAAAGTATCAATCAATCAAAGTTTATTAAATCATGAGTGTCTCAAAGGGCTGCACAAGCCACAATGACATCCTCGGCTCAGATCCCACATCAGGGCAAGAAAAAACTCAACCCAATGGGATACAATGAGAAAACTTAGAGGGGACCGCAAATGTGGTCCCCTACACACACCCCCTAATAGTGTGAGAATCCAGTCCATAGCGGGGCCAAACAACTGTAGACATCGGCAGACAAGTAGAAATCAACAGATACATTTTTATTTCCTGGCCGATAAAGGGACCAATTATTAGTAGTCAAAGAGGCACATATCCGATATTTGGAGCCGATATTCATTAGCATTAAAAGTTAACTAATCATGACTAGTATCGACAGTAATTAGCTTGACAAGGCTTTACGTTTTTGTTTTTTTTAATACTGGTTGTTAGGGCCATGAATGCAGGGCCAGTATTACAGATACCAATACTTCTTATTTGTATCACTTTACATATTTATGATCAAAATTTAATACAACAATATGAAACATGTAACAATATCAATATAACACAATTATTTGTTATTGTTTGGGCAAAATAAAGTCAGCAGTACAAAACAACTACACAAAAGCAAAAAGACAAATCCTTTGACAATAATAAATAATGAATAATTTTATTTACAATATATTTGAAGAGTGTGCACAGAAACTCAAACCCTACTCAGATGTTTGTGAAAATAAACATACAGAAAAATTATGATCTCGACGCGCTGGTATTAATTCGGTACCAACAATGCTCTGGTATCTTTAATATCTATTAATAATGCCATTCATATAATTCACTGTTGACTCAGTAATGAATGGAACAGAACTTCAGATTCCCACAAATTCCTCATATATATATATATATATATATTTTAAAGTTAAGGCTACCATGCAGCCATAGATCAAACTAATTGGTTTAATCAGAGATACAATTAACTTAAATTATGTTTTCTGTCAGAGACAACAGCTGGTTTGTCCACAGTATATTCCTACTATACGTTTTTATCAAATGCACAATAATGACTGAATTGTGTAAAAAAAAAAAAGAAGAAAAAAAGATTAATATAACGAAATGAAAAACACTGGACGGCGCCCGTGGCCTGATCTTTGTTCAGAGTCAGACAGCGTTGATGCAGGAAGTAACCACTGAGCTAAACCAGTGTAACAAACACGCCTTCAACTGGTTCTTATAACTACGCACTTGCATGACGTCAGAGGTCTCAAAAATAACAGTAAATAAAAGTATATTTATTGCAATAGTTAACATACGCTCTTCAGTAGATGAATATACAAACAAAATAAATATTAATTTGTATTATTTTTACTTCATCGATGCAGAAACACTTTTTGATAGTGTCTGTATTACTGTACATTCCCCAAATGTTTGGCCCTGCTTCCTGTACAAATGGATGTCCTGATCTTGCTGGCTGCAAAACAAGTTTCCATAAGGTAATAAAGTCGCTAAACCGAAGCTAACCTCACCCTACTTGGTATCAAATCATCAAGAGCTTTAGTGCAGTATCCTATTGCCCTTGTCTGACAAGTAAAGGTGGACATTGATGTAGGTCATATATCAACCGGTAGGAGTCACTGCTGAATCACCTTTATGTAAAGGCTTTAATGTCTTGTGGCTCACGAGGAATTTTGTGCTCTCTTTGTTCAATGGAAGAAACAAAGAAATAAGCAACAAACATTTGCCATCCAAATATTAAAAAAAAAAAAAACCTTTCTGAATAAAAAAAAAACACTGAACATCGCTCGTGGTTTGATTCCGGAGAGAGAAGCAGCCGTACCTCTTCCAGATTGCAGCCCTATTCGAAGTAACCACTGAACTATACCAATGCACCTTTTCAGAGCATATGCACTTTTATAGACAAATCCTACTAATGTTTTTAAGTACAGTTTGAAATATGCTATACAATAAGAAACAGGAAATGGAGATGATTTTGAAACAACCCTAAATACTTCAGAACAGAGTAGTGTTACTGTGTTTATAATACTGTGTATTGATTAGTTCAGGTTGTGTTTGTTATGGTTTAAACCAGGGGTCACCAACGCGGTGCCCGCGGGCACCAGGTAGCCCGTAAGGACCAGATGAGTAGCCCGCCGGCCTGTTCTAAAAATAGCTCAAATAGCAGCACTTACCCGTGAGCTGCCTCTATTTTGTAAATTGTATTTATTTACTAGCAAGCTGGTCTCGCTTTGCCCGACATTTTTAATTCTAAGAGAGACAAAACTCAAATTGAATTTGAAAATCCAAGAAAATATTTTAAAGACTTGGTCTTCACTTGTTTAAATAAATTCATTATTTTTTTTACTTTGCTTCCTATAACTTTCAGAAAGACAATTTTAGAGAGAAAAAAAACCATCAAAATTATTTTAGGCTTTTTAAACACATATACCTTTTTACCTTTTGAATTCCTTCCTCTTCTTTCCTGACAATTTAAATCAATGTTCAAGTAAATTTATTTTTTTATTGTAAAGAATAATAAATAAATTTTAATTTAATTCTTCATTTTAGCTTCTGTTTTTTCGACGAAGAATATTTGTGAAATATTTCTTCAAACTTATTATGATTAAAATTCAAAAAAATTATTCTGGCAAATCTAGAAAATCTGTAGAATCAAATTTAAATCTTATTTCAAGGTCTTTTGAATTTCTTTTAAAATTTTTGTTCTAGAAAATCTAGAAAAAATAATGATTTGTCTGTTAGAAATTTAGCTTGGTCCAATTTGTTATATATTCTAACAAAGTGTAGATTGGATTTTAACCTATTTAAAACATGTCATCAAAATTCTAAAATTAATCTTAATCAGGAAAAATTACTAATGATGTTCCATAAATTATTTTTTTAAGTTTTTCTCTTCTTTTTTTCGGTTGAATTTTGAATTTTAAAGAGTCGAAATTGAAGATAAACTATGTTTCAAAATTTAATTGTCATTTTTTTCGTGTTTTCTCCTCTTTTAAACCGTTCAATTAAGTGTAAATATCATTAATTATTAATAATAACATAGAGTTAAAGGTAAATTGAGCAAATTGGCTATTTCTATAAAATAGCCAATTTAAATAAATTAATTTAAATAAATTATTTATTTAAGTGTGTATCAAACTGGTAGCCCTTCGCATTAATAAGTACCCAAGAAGTAGCTCTTGGTTTCAAAAAGGTTGGTGACCCCTGGTTTAAACGTATTTTGAACATGCATACAGATACAATATGATACATCATATAATCTACATATGTTCATTTATCTTTACATCATGTTCGAAAAGGAGTAGGAAGAAGCACATATGGATTTTAAAAGTAAAAACGTTTGCCATCCAATCATTGAAGTGGACATTGTCGATCCCAGGAGAGATAGCAAATTAGCAAACTCAAACAAATGTTCCAAACTGAGAACACTGAACTAAACCGATGCATACAATCATGGGAATATTCTCTCTCTTACAGACAACTATGTGCTGTTAACGATTTTTTTTTAATAGTAAATGAGAAACAGGGAATGTTTTATACGTAGACTTAAGTAATTGATAACGTAGACCAGATATTCCAATTTATTTTGGGACATGTAGTCATATTTTTTATTTTATTTTATAAACCTTTATTTATAAATTGCAACATTTACAAATAGTTTAGAAATAATAATCAAAATAAGTACAAAAACAGTACAAAACAGCGCCAGGGGGTTGTAAACTCAAAGTAACTAAAGTAGAATGCAAATTTTTTTTTCATACAGTGTAAATCCAAATAGCACATCTTTAAAACAAAGCACAAATGTGTCATGAATATTGTCCAGGATGAAATGATAGATGCCCTGCCATAGTGATCAAGTGCTTTCACAAGTCCAAAAAACAGGTGGTAAGCAGTCTCTGGATGCATGTTACATAAGGTGCAGGTAACATCAGTGTCCTAGCTCGGTTGGTAGAGTGGCCGTGCCAGCAACTTGAGGGTTCCAGGTTCGATCCCCGCTTCCGCCATCCTAGTCACTGCCGTTGTGTCCTTGGGCAAGACACTTTACCCACCATCCTTGCCGAATCCCAAGGTTTAATTCGAACCTTGGAGATGTACCATAATTTTAGCTTTATCAAGCTATTACCATTGCAGTACAAAGTCTTGATTGTTTTGCGGAAACATTTTCCGAAGCCAAATTTGTCAAGTGTCTTGAAGATAAATTAATGTTCGATCGAGTCAAAAGCTTTGTAGAAGTCCAAGAAAAGAAGGAAGCCTTCATCATTAATGACCTCTGGGTAATCCAGTATGTCAAGTACAAGCCTGATATTATTCGATATGTGCCTCCCTCTCATAATCCTGACAGGTGTCTCATCAATTATGTCATTCAGAACCAATTTTAAACGTTTAGCAAAAATAATAGCTACAATCTTATAGTCATTGTTTAGAAGGCTAATTGGACGCCAATTATCAATGATTAGTACATCTTTGTTTGGTTTGGGTATAAGGGTAATGAGGCCTTGTGTTAAAGTTGGAGGAAGGGCACCTGTATCAATACTTTCACAAAGCACTTCTAGTAAGAAGGGAGCTAGCTCTTCTGAAAATATTTTATAGAATTCAGATGTAATACCATCCACTCCAGGAGATTTGTTATTTTTTTAAACTATTAATGGATTCCACTACTTCCTTGAGACAGATTGGACGGTCACAGAATACTTGGTCAGCTGTACTGATTGATTTAGTTTCAGTTAAGGCATCCATAAACGAAACAGCATCACTTTCACAGTATTGACTATTGTATAATTTTTTGTAAAATTGAGAACAATAATTTGCAATCTGTTTTGCATCATTGCAAACCAAATCGTTTATTTTCAGTTGATCAATAGTGTTGTTTTGAGCCTGTGATTTTTCTAAACATAAGAAATATGCAGAATTTTGTTCACCTTCCTCCAACCATTGTTTTGTAGATCTTACAAAGGCTCCTTTAATTGATTAACATGGACCCCGACTTAAACAGGTTGAAAAACGTATTTGGGTGTTAACATTTAGTGGTCAATTGTACGGAATATGTATTGTATTGTGCAATCTACTAATAAAAGTCTCAATCAATCAATCCTTCTGCTTTCGATGCATACATTTTGTCTAATTTATTTTGGCTTTCTAAGAGACTTTCTTTTTCTACTGCTGACATACAGTATTATCTGGACATATAGAAGATAATGCAGTAATGATGGAAATCACATTTTCTTCCTCCGGACGCTTATTCTTAGCTAGATTACTGCAATATTTTCTAATAAATTTACCTACCTCATATTTAAGGAGTTCTCAATTATTACAATAATTGTTTTGGGTTTTGGCTTTATTCCAAAAAAATTGTATTAGATCTTTAATCCTCATTTTAACTGCTTCATGACATAACACCAAACTATTGAGTTTCCAGTATGAGCTCTTTGAACGATTGTGAGAGGGATGTAGAGAGATGTGAATCTGTATAGCCTTATGATCAGTCAAAGGAGTGGAGAGAATTTTAACGGTAACATTGTTTTGCAGTGAGTTAGACATTAACCACATGTCTATTCTAGATGTTCTTGAGTCTGACTTATTAGACCAGGTGAAGGATGTCTTATCAGGATTTTGTCATGTCTGTTGATCATGTTTTTGTTTGGCCATGTGCTGTTTATTTTTTGGACTCTTTTTAGTTCCTGGTTGTGCACTTCCTTGTTTGTTTGTTACCTTGCCAACCCATTAGTTTTCACCTGTCATGTCACGCACCTGTTTCACATTTTGAGTCACGCACCTGTTTTCACTGATCATGTCACTATTTAAATATGTCTGTTTCTGCTGTTCGTCCTGGCGACATCACACTTTTTCATCACTCTGCTTCATGTCATGTTCACAGTTCCTTGCCAAGTAAGTTTTGTTTATTAATGCCACAATTAGTGTTTTTGTTTCATTGTTCATAGTTTCTACCTTTTTGTGCAAGTTTTATTTTCATAGCCAAGTTTTTGTACTTCCGCCTTGTGCGCGCTTTTTGTTTATTCCTTTTTTTTTTAGTGTTAAAATTAAATGATGTACCCACCATCACGCGACGTATGGTCCAAATCATTTGCACCACGGGAGAACAAATCACGCCAAAGTCCCAGTTTTGACAGATTTTTATATCTCCAGGCGTCAATTAAATCAAGCCTTTGCATTAGTAACTTCAGATTTGAGCTGACACTATTTTGAGAGCCTGGTGGCCATCTATCAAGTGAATTGTCAATGACAGTATTGAAGTCACCTCCTACAAGTATATAAGCATTTGGAAATTTGGCAAGCCAGTGTAGAATTGTATTTTCCACCTCATTAAATAAAATAGTATTGTCAGGCACCGAGTTATATCCATAAATGTTAGCAACTATAAAGTTAGTTTTCTGAATCTCAAAAACCTGACAAATATAATGGCCGTTTTTATCATAGTCACTATGATGCAATAAGACTCCTGTAATATTGTTTTTGAGTGTGCCAACTCCACCAGAGCGCTGTGATGCATGAGAGCAATAAGTTAAGTTAAAGTACCAATGATTGTCACACACACACACACACTAGGTGTGGCGAAATTATTCTCTGCATTTGACCCATCACCCTCGATCAATCACCCCCTGGAGGTGAGGGGAGCAGTGGGCCACAGCGGTGGCTGCGCCCGGAAATCATTTTTGGCGATTTAACCCCCAATTCCAACCCTTGATGCTGAGTGCCAAGCAGGGAGGTAATGGGTCCCATTTTAATAGTCTTTGGTATGACTCGGCCGGGGTTTGTACTCACAACCTACCAATCTCAGGGCGGGCACTCTAACCACTAGGCCACTGAGTATATGTCATTACCCCACTGAGATCTCCAAAACTTTACATCATCATTCATACTGTGTATCTCCTGTAAAAAATATAAATCTGTTTTACATTGTTTAACAAATAAAAATAAAGCTTTGCGCTTCAAGTTCTGCCTTAACCCCCTGGCGTTGAGAGAAACTATAGATAAAGACAAGGTTAAACAAAAATGAATTAGAATTAGAAAATGCTTTGAGTTAGAAACAAAGCAACTAGACGCTGCGTGAACAACATCATATTAATATTCAGAAAAGGGCAAAAAACTGGCTCGTGCGTAAGTTGTAACTCCAACCATCCATCCATCCACCTCTTTTGACAAAATAAAGACAAGATTAAGTTAATGTCTGAAAGGTGTATCTTCAGACTGGAAGAGGGATTTCTTTTTTCCCGATAAATGCCCGACCGCCTATAAAGTAGGCAATTTTCCCTGCCTTGCGAGCTTCATCCACCAGTGGTCATAACTTCATTCTTGCTTCTCTGTCGACTTTACAGAGATCCTCGGCGAAGCGCAGCCCGTTGCCTCGCAGGTAAGAGGAATTCTTTGCAGCGGCCCAGACTGCAGCTCTGTGCACCCGGGAGGAAAACTGCAGTAAAACACACCTGTTACCTTTCGATTTCTTCACTCCAACGCGGTGCACGGTGTCGATAACCTTCGGGAGCTGTTCAGCATCAGACGGCAGCAGAGCCTAGCAAACTCGGATAACCTCTTCACGTACATCTCTGTCCTCCACACGCTCGGCCACACCATGCAGTCTCAGGTTCCATTGTCTTGAATATCTCTCCATCTCAGTGATGTGTTCTTCAAGTACATTGATTAGCTTCTTGTCCCCCTCCACAGCCAGTTCCAGCCCAGAAACTCTCCCCATAATCTCGCTTACTTGTTTGCAAACTTGTTCCACTTTAGCATTTCCGCTGGCAATTTGAATGGCATTGGCCTGGATCAACTTCCTCAGCTCGTCTGAGCGGGCGTTCAACTCGTCTGAGCGGGCGTTCAACGCAGATAGCGTAGCAACAATGTCGCTATTGCCCATTTCATCTTTACCTTTCTTGGTGGGAGGCTTCTCCGATGTTACTGGCAGGGAAGGAAAAATCTTCTTCATTCATGAGATGCATTTTCATGCTGTCCCCACTGATGAAATAGTCATGGCAGTTCTCAAATAGCAGGTTTGAAGCTGTGGTTGTAGCGTTATCCGCCATTTTCCTCGCCACACCTTTCCTTTTCAAGCCAGAAGACGTCGACACAGTTCAAAGGAGCAGCTGTCAAAGGAAATGAAACACAAAAATGAACTAAATACTATAGGGAAACTATTAAGTCTCTTTTCAATCATACACAAGCCGTTTTCGCAGGATTATATTCTTTTTTTAGATGCTGCTCCCGCAAGTAAGACCGTTCACGGCGCCATCTTGGATCTTCCCCCCCATGTAGTCGTAGTTGTTCTGTGTGAAACTCACCAACGTGACCTAATTTCCTTTATGTGACGCAAAGCAATGTGGGAACTATCAAACACCAGGAATAAGAAGAAAGCATCACTGTTGTTTTAAACATACCATTACACAACACAATGGCGAGGAGGAGCTGTGTCATCAATTGTCATAGCCATTGTTGCGACCACAAATGTAAGCAAATCAACAAAGGAAGAAGTATTTTTTGAATCCGTTTACAACATGGATGAGAAACAACATTTTCACAGGGGTATGTTTAAGTTATGAATTCCTCTCAGTAAATAGTGTGTGGTTCCACTTGCTTGGTGGAACAGATACAGTACTAGTTTTGGCTTGCAGCAAGTTCTACAACATTGGCTACTTTAATGTTATGATTAGATGTTATCACATGTGTGACCGCTAGGGGGCAGTACTGGTTAGTAGTCAATTTACCATGCCATATAACGTGGTAAAGCAAGACTGCATTGAGTCACATGCATAGACATCTTATAAGTAGACGCAGCATCGACCGCTACTGCCTACTGGCGCTGACGAGACGCAGGGCCGCCATCTTGGAGCGGTGATCCGCTCCACTCAGTGCAATTCATTTGGCAGGAGCAATGAACTGTCAGCGCATTTAATTAATCTTACCTCACTGAATACCACTGATTTTCACACGTTTTTTTGTAATACGTGTAGCTATGATAAAGGACACATGTTTTGGCGTGTTTTATTATTCGTAGTTTGCTTAAAGGCCTACTGAAACCCACTACTACCGACCACGCAGTCTGATAGTTTATATATCAATGATGAAATCTTAACATTGCAACACATGCCAATACGGCCGGGTTAACTTATAAAGTGCAATTTTAAATTTCCCGCTAAACTTCCGGTTGAAAACTCCTTTGGATATGATGTATGCGCGTGACGTAGCCAGTAGAACAGAGGTATGGCTCCCCCATTGAGGCCAATACAAAAAGCTCTGTTTTTATATTTCATAATTCCACAGTATTCTGGACATCTGTGTTGGTGAATCTTTTGCAATTTGTTTAATGAACAATGGAGATTGCAAAGAAGAAAGTTGTAGGTGGGATCGGTGTATTAGCGGCTGGCTGTAGCAACACAACAAAGAGGACTTACTTGGATAGCAGACGCGCTAGCCGATGCTAGCCGCCAACCGATGCTAGCCACCAACCGCATCTGTGATCGGGTGAAGTCCTTCGTCGTGCCGTCGATCGCTGGAATGCAGGTGAGCACGGGTGTTGATGAGCAGATGAGGGCTGGCTGGCGTAGGTGGAGCGCTAATGTTTTTATCATAGCTCTGTGAGGTCCGGTTGCTAAGTTAGCTTCAGCGTCGTTAGCAACAGCATTGTTAAGCTTTGCCAGGCTGAGAATTATTAACCGTGTAGTTACATGTACATGGTTTAATAGTATTGTTGATCTTCTGTCTATCCTTCCAGTCAGGGATTTATTTAGTTTGTTTCTATCTGCATTTGAGCCAGATGCTATCACGTTAGCTCAGTAGCTAAAGAGCTTCGCCGATCTATTGTCGTGGAGATAAAAGTCACTGTGAATGTCCATTTCGCGTTCTTGACTCTCATTTTCAAGAGGATATAGTATCCGAGGTGGTTTGAAATACAAATCCGTGATCCACAATAGAAAAAGGAGAGAGTGTGGAATCCAATGAGCCAGCTTGTACCTAAGTTACGGTCAGAGCAAAAAAAGATATGTCTTTCACTGCATTCTAGTCCGTCACTCTAACGTTCCTCATCCACAAATCTTTCATCCTCGCTCAAATTAATGGGGTAATCGTCGCTTTCTCGGTCCGAATCGCTCTAGCTGCGTTGAAAACAATAGGAAAATATGAGGAGGTGAACAACTGACTACGTCACGCTACTTCCGGTAGGGGCAAGGCTTTTTTTTTATCAGAGACCAAAAGTTGCGAACTTTATCGTCGTTGTTCTATACTAAATCCTTTCAGCAAAAATTTGGCAATATCGCAAAATGATCAAGTATGACACATAGAATGGATCTGCTATCCCCGTTTAAATAAAAAAAATTCATTTCAGTAGGCCTTTAACAGTAATAGAATATTCTTATATGCTATAAGTGACCAGACGTCCGAGATCAAAACTGGGAATATAATCCCAGAAAGGGGGAAAAAACGGTCAGCTATTTTTAAGTTCAAGAAACAATATGATTAGGTTATATATACATGCGTATATCCTACATAAACAATGTATGTACATTAGATATCTATATATATTAGGGACCTATAGACCAGGGGTGGGCAATTCATTTTTACCGGGGGCCGCATTAGCAACCAGAGCACTGCTGGAGGGCCACACCGACAATATTTCAATTAAATTTTGCTCAAATTATTTTTGATATACCGTAAGATAAATAATAATAATAATAATATTTTCATTTAACCTAACGTATCTTTATACAAAAGCAGATGGCGTTTGATGGTTTTATTTTTAACACTTCTTACACAACAATTCCTGATGTATAATAGAATGCAAAAATTTCAATTTCTGTCACTTTATCCTGCATCCTCTTTGTTGTGAACGTAGCACAGCTGTAAGGTGATTGGCGAAGAAAGAGGAAGCGTTGCTGTTGCGGAAATGAGGAGTGAGGATAGACGTGCGTGTGGAAAGAACGAGATAAGTTGAGCTGTGTTAGTATAGGTTGCTCAATAAAAGTTTAAAAAGAGCATCAGACTTGGTGTGCACTTCTTCTGGACGCTACAATTGGTGTCAAAAGTGGGATGAAATTCCTCCCAGTTCGCCTTGCCATCAAACCTGGGAGTCTTCATTGAGGGTGGAATTCCCCCATGCCAAGCAGCGTGCGCTGCACCTGTAGACGCTGCCTCTCTCCTTCCTCCCTCTCTCTCTCTCTTTGCGGCGAGCTCCGCACATCCGGGATTCACACAGACATCTGCAGTCGCTGCCGGCACCTTAAGTCCCCACTCAATGTCCTTTCCCTCCCGTTACATCTTGACAAAGTCGCCAGGAAACATCGTGGCACATACCTCCCGATGACGTAGCAGGCTGAGCGCACAAGCAGCGCAGTATGCTCACACAAGTAGCGGCAGTATGCGCAAAGTTTTACTTCTGACACCAATTGTAGCGTCCAGGAGGAGTGCACACCAAGTCTGACGCTCTTTTTAAACTTTTATTGAGCAACCTATACTAACACAGCTCAACTTATCTCGTTCCTTTCACACGCACGTCTATCCTCACTCCTCATTTCCGCAACTCAAGAACACAACATCAACTTCAGCAGGTTGTTACACGATATTCTTTAAACACAGCAACATGTGTACCACAAATTAAGCACACGGTTCTACCTTTAATTTCTGTAAAGAAATATTTGGCAGTCAATGTCTTGTTGGAAACACGGCATTCGTCATCAACTTTTCTCTTTTTAGCGTCTCATCACTTGTCGCTGTGCACCTTCACTCACAGGTTACACCCAGACATACGCCCATAAATAACACTTTTCAAAATAAAAGCAGCACAGTTGTATTGCACGCACGACATAGATGTTTTTTTAAATTTATTTTGTAATTTGTGATTGCCGCTGTTCACATTCACTCACGATCGCACACGAGCATACGTCCACACGGAAGTAATACAAATAACGCTTTTCAAAACAAAAGCAGCACCATTGTATTGCACACTCGAGATAGATACTTTTTAAAATGTATTTTGTAATTCATGATTGGCCTCACGCGGGCCGGACAGGGACGCCCAAGTCTGCTATAGACTGTATCTCTGTTGCTGCAACAGCAGAGAGTTTATTCTGTCTTGACACTTTGTATTGATATTTTGTATTACATTCTTCCCTTAAATGATAATATTTACAGTGGTTGTTTTATATGTATTTTTTATGTATGTCGCTTTGGATAAAAGTGTCTGCCAAATACTTAAACATAAACATATATAAACACCTGAAAGTCTTTAAATCAGCTAAAACCATCTGTTTCACTGGATTCAGAATAAAACCAAATTCTGTCTTACACAACAATGTTAGTATTTGAATATTGTTACTTGAAGACTTATTCCTGGTTACAATTATACTGTTAAGAAAGTATTGTCTTATACTTTGCCTAAAATGAGAATGCATCATAATCAGTGGCGGCTGGTGAATTTTGTTTTAGGTGGGGCTGAAAGTTTGTAAACCAAACCCCTGTAGGAGTGTCATCCTCCCCCAGAAGATTTCTTTGTGATTTTCACATACAAATGAAGCATTCTGGTGCATTCTGACAAAATAATAAAGACAAAATAGAACATTTCATAGGTTTGCAGAGAACTATATACAATATGCACACTGAAGGCATGATGCCACCATAGGTTTGCAGAGAACTATATACAATATAGAATAGAATAGAATAGAAAGTACTTTATTGATCCCTGGGGGAAATTCAGCAGCACAGTTCGCTCACAATAGACAATAATAATAAAAAAATATATAATATATTATATATAAAAATAATATAAATATATTCTACATATATTCTACATTTAAGTGCAGTCAAGGAACATGTGCATTATACAGTCTGATGGCTGTCGGTATGAAGGACCCTTTGTGTCGTTCCTTGTTGCATTTAGGGAGTCAGAGCCTTCCACTGAACGTGCTCATTCTCTCCGCAAGGTCCGAGTGTAGTGGGTGGCAGGTGTTGTCCATAATGGCTAGGAGTTTTGCTAGACTTCTCCTCTCTGACACCACCGCCAGAGAGTCTAGCTCCACTCCCACCACGTTACTGGCCTTCTCAACCAACTTGTCCAGTCTGTTTGCGTCCCTCGCTCTCAGCCCGCTGCCCCAGCAGGCCACGGCGTACAAGAAGGAGCCCGCCACCACCGACTCGTAGAACATCTTCAACATTTTTGTACAGACGTTGAAGGATCCTAGCCTCCTGAGGAAGTAGAGTTGGCTCTGTCCCTTCTTGTAGAGTGCCTCAGCGTGTTTTGACCCATTCAGCTTGTTGTCCATGTGTACACCGAGGTATTTATAATCCTCAACCATGTCCACATCGACCCCCCTGATAGAAACAGGGGTCGCCGGAGTACTCCTCCTCCTTCCCAGGTCCACAACCAGCTCCTTGGTCTTCGTCACATTGAGCTGGAGGTGGTTCTTTCCACACCATGTGACAAAGTCCTCCACCAGTGCCCTGTATTCCTCATCATCACCTTCCTCAATACACCTCACTATCGCAGAGTCATCAGAAAACTTCTGAAGGTGGCAGGACAATGAGTGATAGTGGAAATCGGTGGTGTAGATGGTGAAGAGGAAGGGGGAGAGGACTGTGCCCTGCGGGGCCCCGGTGTTGCTGACCAGCCTGTCAGACACACAGTCCTGCAGTCGCACGTACTGTGGTCTGTCAGTCAGGTAATCAACAACCCAGGACACCAAGGGGGCCTCCACCTGCATCGTCTCCAACTTCACACCCAGTAGTCCAGGCCGTATGGTATCGAAAGCACTGGAGAAGTCAAAAAACATGACCCTCATATTGCTCGCAGGCTTGTCTAGGTGGGTGTGGGCTCGGTTCAGCAGGTCGATGACTGCGTCCTCCACTCCCAGTCGGGGCTGGTAGGCGAATTGGAGTGGGTCCAGGTGGGGCTTGACTTTAGGGTGGAGTTGTTCCAGGACCAACCTCTCCATGGTCTTCATGATATGGGAGGTTAGAGCCACCGGCCTGTAGTCCTTCAACGTGCTGGGTCGCGTGCACTTGGGGATGGGGACCACGCATGAGGTTTTCCACAGTGTAGGGACTTTCTGCAGCCTAAGGCTCATGTTGAAGATGTGCTGCAGCACACCACACAGCTGTGGGGCGCAGGCTTTGAGCACCCTGGGGCTCACACCGTCAGGACCCGCGGCCTTGCCTGTTTGTAGCTTATTTAGCTGTGCATTCACCTGTTCTGACAGACAGACACACTGGGGGGGGGGGGTTCCGGTTGTTGGGGGCCGGGGGGGGGGGGGGGGGGGGGGGTCATCAAGCTGAGGGTGAGGTGCTAAGTGGGGGGAGGTAGTCATTGGAGTTGGGGGGCTGTGAGGAGGGGAGGGGGGATGGATTGGTTCGCTGAAGTGGTCAGGGGGCCGGCTGGCATGTCTTGGGGGGGCAGGAGCTTGTCAGAGCCACTGTGTCAAACCTGTTAACTGGTTTAGTTAATTGACCCTCTCTTTGTCTCCGTCCACCCCCCTACCCCCCGACGGTTTGAGGCCGGGGATGGTCTGCATACCTCTCCAAACCGCCTTCATGTTGTTGTCCTTCAGCTTCCCTTCCAGCTTCCTCCTGTAGTTCTCCTTGGCCTCCCTGAGTTTGGTCTTCAGCAGCCCCTGAACTCTTTTCGCCTCCTCCCTGTTACCAGCATTGAATATGCATACTGAAGGCATGATGCCACCATAGGTTTGCAGATAACTATATACAATATGCACACTGAAGGCATGATGCCACCATAGGTCTGCAAACTCTCTGCAGTCCTATGTGTACACATGGCCCTGCTTTGCCGCGAAGTCTATCTTAAGATCTAAGTCTATAATAACCAAGGAGTTTAATAAAGAGAGTAACAATAACATGTACATGAATTTCAAAGTTCTCATTTTGTCTTACCTGAGTAGAATTCAAGCTTCTCACTGAGCTCTTCATTAATGAGGTTCTTGTCCCTCAAATCCCCCAAAAGACCCTTGACTGTGGTCTTTGCCCTCTTTTCTCTGGACATGGCATTCTTCTTCTCTTGCTCCAGACTTTCCACTCTTGCCAAATGTTTGTTGAATTTGGAGCGGTAGGAGAAGCGGGAAAGGCATAGCTATGATCCTAATAGAAAGAGGGACCAACATGGTTTGAGTAAGGATTCACTAGACATGGTCCTAGTAGAAAGAAAGAGGGAGGAAAATGATTTGAGTAATGTTTCACTTCACAAACATCACTTTGACACCACTAGTTTATGGCCCACATCCACATTTTTTCTTATAGTCATCATCTGTCAAAGCCAGTTATTTGTGAGTATGTTTAATATGAGTGGCAACAAAGCAAGTGACATTTTAATATGTCCCGGAACATTATGATATGATGTTTAAAGTAGAAATACTCACATCATTAAGCTGAGGTTGTGGGTGTGAGGTTGCAATTTCTGGGGAATCCTTAGAGACCAAGGACAGGCTTTCTTCAGCTCTTCTGGATGTAGACGTAGCCCTGCCCTTTACCAACTGAAATGAATAAACATTCTGCATAATAAATAATACAATATATTAAAGGATACATTTGTTTGATAATAGACTATTTACATGTATGAATGCTAATAGCCTTATGATGATACACCTACTTTTTGAAGGTGAAGCGGGACGCTGAAGAGCGATGGAATAACACCATCACATAGTCGGACAATCTGACCCGTCCTTTCAAAATCAGTCTGCTTAAAATGTTGACTACAGACACTTGAATAATCACTTGCAGTGAATCCTTCTCTCCTCAAAGCCACTTCCCACTTCTTCCTCACATCTAGGTCTTTGGGAAACCTTCAAAAGTGTCAGATGTAATCTAGGTCAGTGTTTATGGAATATGATTTATCAAGTCTCAGTTCACATAGCCTAGTAGTTCAACAGTAATCCCAAAAATTACCCCATTCCAGGTGTCAGGTAAGTGTGGCAGAGCCTTTTCCTATTTATCACATATTTTGTCCCACACATTTCACGAAGGTGGGCTACACAAAATTGGGTTGGAAAGCTAGACTAAAATTAGACTTGTATAATACTGTATAGCCACTGTCCATCTGATTGTCTAGTTAGCTAACATATATATACACATACACCCCCCCCCGCCCCTCCGCCCCTACACAATCTGGACAGTGGTCCTAACTTTTACCCCTGTTGGCTTTTACAATCTTTATCTTCATCATTTATTTCAACTTTATGTTATGCAAGTATGACATTTTTAAATGTAATTAATTTCATTGACAAGCAATTATATTATGGTCATACTCTTGTTTGCTATCGGCTACGATTTCAGTACTATTAAAGAGCTTTGCTTCGTCTCAACTCTGTGGTAATATTATTTTCACAAAATTCAACCAATAGTACGTTAATGTGTGCAAGGTGGCACAGGGGTTAGTGCATGTGCCTCACAATACGAAGGACCTGAGTAGTCCTGGGTTCAATCCCAGCATGTTCTCCCCGTGACTGTGTGGGTTCCCTCCCACAGCCAAAAACATGCACCTGGGGATAGGTTTAGTTTAGTTTAGTTTATTAAGGATCCCCATTAGTCTACACCGCAGTGGAGACTATTCTTTCTGGGGTCCAGGCAAAAAACATCACACAACCACAAAACAAAAGATTACAATGCAGTACAACATGATCAAATAATAAAATGTTGTAATACAAAGGTTGATTGGCAACACTAAATTGGCCCTAGTGGGTGAATGTGAGTGTGAATGTTGTCTGTCTATCTGTGTTGGCCCTGTGATGAGATGGTGACTTGTCCAGGGTTTACCCCGCCTTCCATCCGAATGCAGCTGAGATAGGCTCCAGCACCCCCCGCGACCCCAAAAGGGACAAGCGGTAGAAAATGGATGGATAGTGTGTTAATGTTAAATCTTACCTGTGAAAAGTAATCCCCCGATTCATATTTTCAACAGTCCGCTCATTTGAGCAGAAAAACGCAGAACACCAGCCCAGCATCTTTGTTTTCTACCTGTCAACTGTCAGTTTAGGCTGCTCGCGGCTCCTCGTCACCACTTCAAGATGGCGGCCGAATTTCTCGCGTCACAGCAGCCAATGCTGCGTCTACTTATAAGATGTCTATGGTTGAGAACGCGGGATTAAAACTAAGTTACTTGCTATCAACACGTTAAATTGACTACTAAGCAGTACTGCCCCCTAGCAGTCACATATGTAATAACATCTTATCATAACACTTAATAAAATAAATAACTAATATATCGGGGTTCTGTATTATTGTTTCTTTCCTTCAAGCATCTTTGGAGATATATGTTGTTTTACAAATTTGAAGATACTGGAAGAATGTCTCTTTCATAGAATGTGATTTATATTTGTATTTGAAGATAAATGTGTCTATGGGTGTTCTCATTCATCCAGGTTACTGTTATTCTCATGGCATTCAACTGATAGAAGGGGCTCTCATCCAAGTAGTTTTCATCAGTTCATGCTCATAAACTTAGATTGAACAGATCTAGTCTGAGGTTTTGGTGTCAATGTCCTAACTATCTATCCTCTAACATAAGGGGGAGCGTATGCACAGGAAAGAAAATGTTTCGTTCTTCTGTGCTGTAAAAAAGAATGTATTCATCAGCAAATGTTAACCACTGAATCAAATCATTCATACACTATATAAAATCTAATCGTTCTGTTTTTTAATATATATTGTTTTTTAATCGCATCGGCACTAAATCGTCTATCAAAAAGTGATTCACAACCCTAATACCTATAACTATTTACTTTAAATGAAGGAATTCAACATACACTATTTTGTACTGTGTAATCGGAAATTACATGTAACTAAATTAATTAGTTAGTTAACTATTATTAGGAAATGCAGTAAGTATATATTAACAGCCAGGGCAAGAAATCATAAGATTATTGTATTGTCCTTTGAACACAAAATTTGACACTCACAGAAAAAAATAAGTTAATTGAAATAGCCAAAGTAATGTGCTGAGGTGCATAATTTAAAATAAAGTATATTGGTGAAGCAAACTGCGGGAGTCCCTTAAAGTAGTTGGCCAAGTATTCCTAAAGTCAAGAGAACGTTTTTCTCACTGATATGTCGCAAAATCACAAAATCATTCCATGATCTTGAAAGTTTTGAAGTAGAACATATCAGGAACAGTATTGGCATTACTGGTCCCATATTTACTTGGTATGGAATCGATATCACACGTTTCAGTATCGCCCACCAGCCTCCCATAGACCCCAGAACATAATGCTGTAGTTATTTTTTAGCATTTGCAACAGCAGAAATTACAAAAACAAATCAACAGAATTAATGTTTATAAAATTGAATGATTTATTTCATTGTCAATGTGAGTATTACACAGTAGTCATTTAAAATGCTCTGCACAAAGTGTCAACTGTGTGAATCACTCCACAAATAGACATGGAGACGTACAGGTCCTGAGCCGAAATCAAGACTGGCTTCAACCTGCAACAAAAAAATAATCATATTTAATAATCACCACATTGTTTTCAGTTACAAACATTTGCACACAAAAAAAACTTGCATCTCTAACGTCCAATATACAGTAGGCGTTTCCTGCATCGTGCTTACTTATGCAAAACTGATGAACAGTCAGTTAAAAGCTAAATGTCCTCCAATAAGCACACAAGTGGTAGGCTATAGGCTACAGAGCGAGCAGTTACACAACAGCTAAGCACACAATAGCACACAAGCTACACATGCATAATAAGTGTCTTTAAATGAAAAATATTGCAGTCTAAATTAACACGCCATTTGTCAATATAAACATGTGTCAAATAATTGTGTCATATTACTGTACGTACAGATACAAAGTCTCCAATGCATAGGCGTATTTAAAAAGTGTCCAATAACAAATGTGCCAGCGCTGAGTCATGAGCTTAACTCAATAAATTATTGTGGCCACTAGGTGTCGCCAAAAAACAATTACAACTCCACTTCAAATTAAATAACGAGGGCATATGGATGGATGGATATGTCAATTCCAGAGGGTTAATAATAAATAGGTTTGTGTTTTTCCTACCTATTATTTCAGATGATGAAGCCTTTTCTAACATTCCTTACTACAAAATAATAAAATCCTGTATGATTCATGCTCATATTGTATCCAATCTATATCGGTTTGGCCATTGCTCAAGGCTCCATTATTGAAAGTGAAAAAATTGTATCGAGACACGCCTAATACACAAGGAAGTTGAAAGAAAGGGTTTTTACCTTCCACACAAGGGTAATTGTAGGTTGCCTCAGCTTGGTCATCTAAAGAACAAAGTATAAAAAGTAGTTTTTATACTTAAGAAAATAACATGTAAATGTAAAACAGCCAAAGAGTAGTGGCAATGTGTTGTGTTCATGGTCTGGGCAGAAGCGTGTGAAAATGATTTACTTGTCTGGTAATAGTCGTAGATCTTGACCACAGCTGGTTTCAGGCCCTGCACTGAGATGTCTTGTACTAACTCCAAGCTGTGGTAAATCGGTTTGTCCTTCGGTAGCTGTTTACGGGATGGAATGTTAGAATTGTTAAAATAAATAAATGAATGTGAATTTTTAGTACTATCATCAGTCGTTCCCCTCACCTCATCCAGATACACGAGCACCTGGTTTTCCTTCTCCTCAATTCGATCAACCAGCACGCCACCTTTGAGCTGTAAGAAGATGATAGCGTTTATTAAATGACACGAAAACTAAGTCGCTATTCTGCTGTGCTAATAACTCACTTCCTCCAAAGACTGTGGCTGAGCTTTAAATCCAGACAGCAGATTGATTTCCAGGATCACCATGTTGGTGCTGCTCTCTTTCCCGCTGTATCTAACATAGAATCATAGAAAAACATCCAAAATGGGAAAAGATTCCTACACATTTCCAAATGGAATACTGTACTTCCATCAGTACACTTCAGTTGGTTTACTGTGTACTTAGTTTCTCATATATATACATACATACATACATACATACATACATACATACATACATACATACACACACACACACATACACATACATATACACAGTTTGTCAGCCCCGACAACCACCACGCGCGCGCGCTGCCACCAGTCACAACATCAGCCACCCCCCTGCACCAGACCCAGCAGCCACGGGCGCCCACACCACAAACAAACGGCAGCAGAAACAGCAGCCACAACACCCCCAGACAGCCAGCACCACCCAATCAGATCAAAGCGATAAAAAAAAAAACCGCGACCGGCAACCACACGCCAACAGCATCACAGAGACCAGCCAGCGCCAGCCCGCCAGCAAGCCCAAACGCCAACACGCAAACAAGAGACACCAACACCCCTCCCCCCACCAAAAGACCCCACCACCCCAACCCAAACCCGCACAAACACACCACCGCCCAAACAACCGAGACACAGTATCCAGACCAGACACGGGCGCCGCGCCGCCACCACATCAAGTCGCCAACAGAGACCCCACAGCGCAAGGTCGGGCCACACGGGCACGGACCCCACCCAACAGGAAGCGAGACCCGCGCGACGCCACACACAAATAAATAATAAGATTAAACAAAAATAATAATAATATACAATATATTTCTAAGTATTGTACAATCAAGAAGTGTAAAAAAAAAAAAAAAAAATTATAGGTTGGGGCGAGGATCCCAAAGTCTGTGATAATGTTGTGTCAAATTTATAATTAAAAAGTGGAGAAGAAGAAGAAGCAAGTAAACAAACAATGAAAGTAATGGATTCGGGACAGCATTACACTCTCAACATTTGTACCCTCACCTCAGGAACTAAGTACACCAGGGGCACAAACTCTTACACTAAAATGGCCCCCAGGTATATTGAGTTCAAGACCCCTAAAGTACAGTGTCCACAGTACAGTAAACTTATTGAAGTGTACTGATAGAAGTATTCCATTTGAGAGACAACCTTTGTATCAACACAACCAACACGTTTTATTATCTTGTTTGAACATTTGGTTGCTCAGCTACTTGGCTTCAGCCCTAATATAGATTATTACTGCACTTTCTGGACTTTAAACCGCTACTTTTTCCCAAGCTTTGAACCCTGCAGCTTAAACAAAGGTGCAGCTAATATATGGATTTTTCTTTGCCAACGGATAATTATGGAATGGTTTAAACAAATAAATCAAACAATGTACTAAAATGATCCACAAACTCAAAGTGTGTACAAAGTACAAGAAAGGACAATCCTGATAAACACCTTGAACCTTATTAAAACAGGGGACAATCTTATTCATCTCATAAAGGATGAATAAATACATCAATTACTTTTACTTCTCTGTGTTTACTTTTCTTTTCCTTTTTACTGCCATGTTACAGGCACCGCTTCGAAGCAATAAGGGTAAATACACTTTTACAACATTTTCCTTTGTAAATACTTAATTTCACAAGGTACCGAATTATATCTACGGCTTATAGTTCGGTGCGGCTATGGAAAAAAAATTATTATTCTAAAAATTTGGCAGGTGTTTTACGGAAATTACAGTACATATTACACACATTTGCTGTTATATCACATACAACATAAAGACTAGATGTTTTTTTCAGATATTTTACGGTATTTTACAGACACCCTTGTTTAAAAGACATTGAGTTAAGGATTTCTTACAGGGATTTTAGATTCAGGGTGAGTTTGTGTCTGTCAGATAGGCTCCTGCAGTTAGCTTCTGTCTTCACACTGACGCTGAGAGTTGTGACATCGGTGGGTGTCGGGATGTTGTAAAACAGAGAAATCTGGAAGACACAAAAAGGTTAATACAAATCTCCACCATTATTTTTGACAAAAAAAAAAGGGGGGTTGTCGACAACTTTTACCTATCTACCAAAATACTTTGTAATATAAACTAATAGATTACTCACTTCATCTAATTGTCAGTACCTTATTATTCATCCACCTATATAATATTGATGTTAAATTGGCATTATTAAGCAGGTTGTCTGATCCAGAAGAGTTGTATTTCATATATTCTCTATGCCTGTGTTTTGCAAGCTTTTTTTAGCCAGGGCATATGTTTTACATTCTGGATGTGGATGGATCGGGTCGTTATAGACTGAAAGATGCATGTACGATGGACCTCCTCGCTAGCATGGGAATACTTCGTGGGCTACATCGAGCGGCCTTTGTAGCAGCGGAGTCAAGTGCTAGCGGTGACCGCCAATGGAGACGACATAGGCGGTGCGAGCGGAAGCAGAAGCGGGGATGCCGAGCTGGGCTAACAACAAAGAGAAAAGCTAACCAAAGAAACGTGGAGTCTCCGGGTAAGAAGCCATTTAAACTAGAACTAGCCGGCGTCAAGCTGGATAATCCCTGCACACATAGCAATTCTCTTAGAATAAAACACAACTCACATAATGTTTTTTCTTTTGTGACCGTGTCAGAGGCAGACATACATTGTACCGAGGTAGCTAACTATGATGCATTCAGTTTATCGCAACATCAAGCAAACAATCTGAATATCCCCGTCGTATCAATTCCTAGATATGGTCGAAACTATTTCAAGTGCAATACGCATAATAAACGCAACATTATTAATATTGCTACTTCGGATATTTTCAACAAACAATCCTCAAAACAGCCGGCTACCTATAATATGGGCTTTTTAAACATAAGATCATTATCTTCCAAAACGTTATTACTTAATGAAGTCATTAGAGACAACAAACTTGACGTTGTTGGTCTCGCCGAGACCTGGCTCAAACCAGACGATTTTTTTGCGCTAAATGAAGCATCTCCTCCTGGCTATACCAATACACATGTTGCCAGACCTCTTAAAAGGGGAGGGGGTGTCGCACTAATATACAATGAAAACTATAATCTTACACCTAACCTAAATAATAAATATAACTCGTTTGAGGTGCTCACTTTGAGGTTTGTCACACCGCTGCCTCTCCACCTGGCTGTTATCTACCGCCCCCCTGGGCCCTATTCGGACTTCATCAGTGAATTCTCAGAGTTTGTTGCCGATCTAGTGACGCACGCCGACAATATAATCATAATGGGGGACTTTAATATCCATATGAATACCCCATCGGACCCTCCATGCGTGGCGCTCCAGACTATAATTGATAGCTGTGGTCTTACACAAATAATAAATGAACCCACGCATCGCAACGGTAATACGATAGATCTAGTGCTTGTCAGGGGTGTCACCACCTCTAAAGTTACGATACTCCCGTACACTAAAGTAATGTCCGACCATTACTTTATAAAATTCGAAGTTCTGACTCATTGTCAACAAACTAATAATAATAATAATAACTACTATAGCAGCCGCAACATTAATGCTGCCACAACGACGACTCTTACTGACCTACTGCCTTCGGTAATGGCACCATTCCCAAATTATGTGGGCTCTATTGATAACCTCACTAACAACTTTAATGACGCCCTGCGCGACACCATTGATATTGTAGCACCGCTAAAGCTAAAAAGGGCCCCTAAAAGGCGTATCCCATGGTTTACAGAAGAAACTAAAGCCCAGAAATTATCATGTAGAAAGCTGGAACGCAAATGGCGTGCGACTAAACTTGAGGTTTTCCATCAAGCATGGTGTGATAGTTTAATAACTTATAAACGCATGCTTACCTCAGCTAAAGCTAAATATTACTCAAATCTCATCCACCTCAACAAAAATTATCCTAAATTTCTGTTTAGTACGGTAGCATCGCTAACCCAACAAGGGACTTCTCCCAGTAGCTCCACCCACTCAGCAGATGACTTTATGAATTTCTTTAATAAGAAAATTGAAGTCATTAGAAAAGAGATTAAAGACAATGCATCTCAGCTACAACTGGGTTCTATTAACACAAATGCGACTGTATATACGACGGACACTGCCCTCCAAAATAGTTTCTCTCTCTTTGATGAAATAACATTGGAGGAATTGTCAAAATGTGTAAATGGGACAAAAAAAACAACATGTTTACTTGACCCAATTCCTGGGAAACTTATCAAGGAGCTTTTTGTATTATTAGGTCCATCAGTATTAAATATTATAAATTTATCACTTTCTTCTGGCACTGTTCCCCTAGCATTCAAAAAAGCGGTTATTCATCCTCTACTCAAAAGACCTAACCTCGATCCTGATCTCCTGGTAAACTACCGGCCGGTGTCCCACCTTCCGTTTATCTCGAAAATCCTCGAAAAAATTGTAGCACAGCAGCTAAATGAACACTTAGCGTCTAACAATCTCTGTGAACCTTTTCAATCCGGTTTCAGGGCAAATCACTCTACGGAGACAGCCCTCGCAAAAATGACTAATGATCTATTGCTAACGATGGATTCTGATGCTTCATCTATGTTGCTGCTTCTTGATCTTAGCGCCGCTTTCGATACTGTTGATCATAATATTTTATTAGAGCGCATCAAAACGCGTATTGGGATGACAGACTTAGCCTTGTCTTGGTTTAACTCTTATCTTACTGACAGGATGCAGTGTGTCTCCCATAACAATGTGACCTCGGACTATGTTAAGGTAACGTGCGGAGTTCCCCAGGGTTCGGTTCTTGGCCCTGCACTCTTTAGTATTTACATGCTGCCGCTAGGTGACATCATACGCAAATACGGTGTTAGCTTTCACTGTTATGCGGATGACACCCAACTCTACATGCCCCTAAAGCTGACCAACACGCCGGATTGTAGTCAGCTGGAGGCGTGTCTTAATGAAATTAAACAATGGATGTCCGCTAACTTTTTGCAACTCAACGCTAAGAAAACGGAAATGCTGATTATCGGTCCTGCTCAACACCGACATCTATTTAAAAATACCACCTTAACATTTGACAACCAAACATTAAACAAGGCGACTCTGTAAAGAATCTGGGTATTATCTTCGACCCAACTCTCTCGTTTGATTCGCACATTAAAAGTGTTACTAAAACGGCCTTCTTTCATCTCCGTAATATCGCTAAAATCCGTCCCATTTTGTCCACAAGCGATGCTGAGATCATTATCCATGCGTTCGTTACATCTCGTCTCGATTACTGTAACGTTTTATTTTCGGGCCTCCCTATGTCTAGCATTAAAAGATTACAGATGGTACAAAATGCGGCTGCTAGACTTTTGACAAAAACAAGAAAGTTTGATCATATTACGCCTATACTGGCTCACTTGCACTGGCTTCCTGTGCACCTAAGATGCGACTTTAAGGTTTTACTACTTACGTATAAAATACTACACGGTCAAGCTCCTGCCTATCTTGCCGATTGTATTGTACCATATGTCCCGGCAAGAAATCTGCGTTCAAAGAACTCCGGCTTATTAGTGATTCCCAGAGCCCAAAAAAAGTCTGCGGGCTATAGAGCGTTTTCTATTCGGGCTCCAATACTATGGAATGCCCTCCCGGTAAAAGTTAGAGATGCTACCTCAGTAGAAGCATTTAAGTCTCATCTTAAAACTCATTTGTATACTCTAGCCTTTAAATAGACTCCCTGTTTAGACCAGTTGATCTGCCGTTTCTTTTCTTTTCTTTTGTACTCTGCTCCAAACCCGGGGTGGACCGCTAGCCTGTTCATCAGATGGGGACATCTCTACGCTGCTGACCCGTCTCCACTCGGGATGGTTCCTGCTTGCCCCACTATGGACTGGACTCTCGCTGATGTGTTAGACTTTCACAATATTATGTCAGACCCACTCGACATCCATTGCTTTCGGTCTCCCCTAGAGGGGGGGGGGGGGGGGGGGTTACCCACATATGCGGTCCTCTCCAAGGTTTCTCATAGTCATTCACATTGACGTCCCACTGGGGTGAGTTTTCCTTGCCCGTATGTGGGCTCTGTACCGAGGATGTCGTTGTGGCTTGTACAGCCCTTTGAGACACTTGTGATTTAGGGCTATATAAATAAACATTGATTGATTGATTGAAAAACTCACACACCACCAAACAAACAGTTATGAATGGCAACAGGTGGATACACAGGTTACTTAAAAACCTTTTGCCATCTGGTGGAAGAGCATGTAATTGGTCTGCCTGTCACTTTACGCCATAGGCATGGATGTATGAACAAATATACTATTTTTGTACTCAATAAATATTCATTTAATTTCAGTTTAGTAAAAAAAAAAAGTGCTACACAACAGTGGTTGGGAATCAGTGCTCTAGTTTATAAATCTCATAAAAACAATCTAATGTAGGTCAATATTAGGAGTGTCCAGATAAAACTTTTTTACTTCAAATTCGATACCGATATTGGAGTGTGGATTACTGGCCGATACCCATACAATATTAGAAAAAATCCCACATACTTTTAATATTTTATAGTAATTAAACAATGGTAGCTCTGAAAATCACCATGATTAAGTTAATCTCATGACGCAGTAAGTTAATTGATGAAAACATGTTTGTTACTGGATACTTTCTAATACACTTCTGCCTTGGATACTTTGTATCTGTAAGTAATATGCAACTGTAATTATTTAATACTTTCCTATATTGAGAAATGTGCTGTTTTAGACTGTAATATAGTTCAATCAAGGACACCCTTTATGTATGTCTAGCTTGTATGCTACTGTGTGCTTAGCTGGTGTGTAGTTGCTAGCTCCTAGTAGCCTATAGCCTACCATGTTTACCTATTGTAAATGACTTCACCAAAATACAAGAAAATACCAAACTTATGTGTTTATTGGAGGACATTTAGATGTTCACTGATCGTTCACAAGTAAACTCGCTGTAGGGAAACTTGTATCGAAGCGCCTGTATTAGAGATTTTAGATGCAAGCCAAGATGAGCCGATACTTGTTTGTTGCTGGTTTCAGATCAATATCCAATATCAATATTGGATTTGGACACACCTCGTCAATGTCGCTAAGCTATTAGAACAACCACAGGGCCAATTTGGTGTTGCCAATCAACCTATTCCCAGGTGCATGTCTTCATTTATTAATAATATTATGCAGACCTTTAGACTGAAAACTAATTGATAACAATGTTAATCCAAAATGAGCATTACTCTTTCAAAAAGTAAAAGTAGAGTTTGTTATTAAGTTGTAACATTTGAGTAGATTGTGACTATCGCTTGCTAGCTATAGCTGACTAATTAGCCCTGTAACTAACACTGCTACATTTACAGAAATGTGTATCATTGTGTTTTATCCCTGTTTGCAATAAACTTGAAACACTGATTGTTGGTTTTCGCTGATACTAAAATACATCACTCAGCAGAAATTATATATATTTCTAACATCCAAGAGTAGATCAAAAAGTTCAAGTGTTGACTGACCTGCACGGCAACGCACGCAGATCCCGTCACCATCACATTGTACTTTCCTGTGACCTCCTTCAGCAGCTGCTCCTGGTAGAGCAGTTTGTTATTCTGGTTGATATCAAATGTCATCTGACCGCTGGGAGACGTCACTGTCACTTTGCTTGAACCACCTGGACTGAACACCAGAGTGGAGTAAAGAGAGAGAGCCTGGAGGGCCACCACTGTGTCCTGCAACACAAACATACAGTGCCCATGTTTTAATACACAATATAAATATAAAATACAATCAACTATGAATACTGTATATGCATATTATGTTTGTGCCTACATTTGTAATTTAATTTAATTAATTTTCCATTTAAATTGAAAAAATGTGTAAAAGCAAAAAGCAAATTTTTTTTATAAATAACATTGTAAATATATACAGATATACATATATATACACACACACACAAATATGCAGACATACATACATATATACTGTACATATCTACATATACATATACACATACATATATATATATATATATATATATATATATATATATATATATATATATATATATATATATATATATATATATATATGTATATATATGTATATATATAATTCCCGCTTCCACCAACCGAGTCACTGCTGTTGTGCCCTTGGGCAAGACACTCTACCCACCTGCTCCCAGTGCTAACCACACTGATTTAAATGTAGCTTAAAGATGTAGATAATGGGTTTCCCTATGTAAAGCAAACAGTAATTCACTTCACAATTTACTTCAGGGACACATTATACTATCATCTCAAATTGAATGCATATATAATGTTTAACCTCAACACTTGACTGGACTTGTCTGACCCTTTATGTCCCAGCATATGTACTGTGAGATGAATTGTCTGCACTATGTTGTTTATATGTGTACCTGGGTAGAAGCAAAACCTCCATATGGGTTCTGCTGCTTTGTCAGCCATCTGACGATTGCAGAGGCGTAACCCAGGTCTTCAACGGAAAGATTTTCATGAAGTTTGGCCAGCAGCACGTAGGAGCTGATCTCCACAGACAGAGAGGCTGAGGTCTCTGATGATGTTTGAGACCAGTAAATGAGACCACCTAAAAAACACATTAAAGTACATCATTGTTTTCATCGTTTCATTTCTGCAATTCACCAGAGCAAAGACACCACATTATTATTTTAACATTCATACATACACACATGCATCCCTGACATGCATTAGCTTAAGCAAGAACTCAGCATAGTAGCATTTGAATAGAAAATAATACAATAGAACGTATTTGTCATTACATGTACAACAAAACTGAAGGTGCACTCTCCCAAAGGGATGTAAAACATTATGAACGTTTGTTATATTATTTGTTTTTACTGCTTTGAATTATTTTTTTAAAATGGTATATGAACTAAAAAGTGGTTGGTTGGCACTATCTATCTACAAGGGAGAAAAGCGTGAGAGAAACAAAACGCAATGTTGTGTAACTGTATGCCTATAATTGTTTCTTGAGGTGTACAACTATGTAAAACACATTTAATAACAGTGAGAGGCTTAATATAGGGTTTTAGGATAAAAACTAGGCATTTTTAAGGCTTATTATGGGTGTGTCAACAAGTCGCGTTATTCTGCAGTTGTGATCTTTCAATGTATCGTCTGCAAATAGAGTGATCATATGTATGTCTCTGCCCTTGATATACATATAATTCACTTTTTCTCCCTTAGCTTTGGTTACTGAGATATAATATACTCCATAGTGTTGTGCATACACCTGATGATTGATACAATGGTGACATATGATGACAGAGATATACGACTGCTATTTACCTTGGTAAACTGTTAATTTCATAATACATTTGATGTGACAAGTTGAAAACAGGTAAATACAATTAAAGCTTGACTTCTTGACAGACGGACTAAAGATGAAGATGACTCACCTTCTTGTATCTTATTTTGGTCTAAGTGCTCCAGAAGCTGAGCACGGGTCTCCTGATCATTAGCCAAGGTAAAGACGTAGGCCATCAGAGCTGTCGTGTAAGTGTTGTCCAGGCCATTGATGGCCTCCTTGAGGCAAGACAGACTCTTGGTCACCACGGGATCCTACAAAAAACAAATTGATCATGTTAATAATAACAATGAAGAAACAATGTGTAAACATGCACCAATGTCTCTTTAAGATACAGTGCAACATGTTTATGTTGACACCCCTCAAAGTGACTGACAACCGAAATTAAAACTAGTCTTTGCTTGCAATTTACCCCAGAGACATAAGGAGAATCGGCCATAAAAAATGTTCTAACCGCCGGCTGTTTTGTTGCCATATTTTTCTTTATATGTGCATATTTTTTGTTTGGATTCCTTATTTTTCATTTCATATTCCCGTCTGCTGTGGTAATTTCATTGTGTGTCTTGTCATGATCCATCATGACTGTTTTAGACTTTTATGTTATTTTTTCTGTATTGAGTGTTTCTTCCTATTGAGTGCTCTTATTTTGGTTCTTCTTCCTGTTTGGTCTGTCATTCTGTGAAACGGAAGTGTTTTATCTTCACCTGTTCTTAGTTTACATTTAAGTAGCTTGCCTGTCCCCGATTACCAATCAGTAGGGTTTGTCTGCCAGTGTTGCCTTTCTTGCTCTTTGTTTTTGATACTCTGCTTGGCACATAATAAAAAGACATTCTGCTCCCACACTGCCTGCCTTCTCTGCATCCTGTCATCATGCCATAACATGACTATGCGCATGGTTGAATAGACCATGCGCAAAGGTAACATCTTTACTACAATGACAATAAAGCTTTTGTACACAAGTAAATCTGTTTTTCTTTCAGTGGCTAACAATCCCCCAAAATTAAAAAGGTGCATGTTGTTGGTCGCTGCGATAAAATTCAGGTTAATACTGGCAGTGTTTTTATTTTGAAGATTCCTTTTCATGTTCACTGAACCAGAAGTCACTGTGTGAATGTTTTAATGCTGTGTAACTAGACAGTAGTTATGCTGTTGTTGTCGTTTCACGTTGCCTAGCGATAATGATCACGTTAATAATACTACAACATATGTCGACAAATGTGATATTGAAAATATTGCACTATCGCTGGTCATGCCCACTTCCTTGTCTTGTCTTTTTATGGCTGTAATGCACACATCTAGTGGAAGTGCCCTGAATGGCTGGATCTTCGCTCCTGTGGTATTTACATCACATTTGGCGGACGCTTGTATTTGATTGCAAATTGAACGCATGACACAACTTCCTGCACTTTACTGATTAATGTGCACCACGTGGGAATTTGGTACGCCTCTGTACCAGACCTAAAGTTCTGTACCAAAATTCTAAACATTATTAATTTTTAAAGTACATTTATGGTACTAAGCATAAAACGGTGACAAGTTGAGTTATTTTCAAATAAGGAATACATTTACCTTAAACAATGTTACATTTGTAACATCACACATCTTTGAATTCAATTAATGTAATACAAGTGTTCCGTGTGTTCCACTTGGTCTGTGATATATATCGCACATCATTTGACTTTAATCACAAATGGCTTTTTTATTTTTTTTGCTTTTTTTTTACACCATGGAAAACGACTTCCAGACGGCTTCGAAGCGATTCTGGACCACCATCCGCCGCCTCAGGAAGGGGAAGCAGTGCACTGTCAACACCGTGTATGGTGAGGATAGTGTTCTGCTGACCTCGACTGCGGATGTTGTGGATCGGTGGAGGGAATACTTCGAAGACCTCCTTAATCCCACTAACACGTCTTCCTATGAGGAAGCAGTTCCTGGGGAATCTGTGGTGGGCTCTCCTATTTCTGGGGCTGAGGTTGCTGAAGTAGTTAAAAAGCTCCTCGGTGGCACGGCCCCGGGGGTGGATGAGATCCGCCCGGAGTTCCTTAAGGCTCTGGATGCTGTGGAGCTGTCTTGGTTGACAAGACTCTGCAATATCGCGTGGACATCGGGGGTGGTACCTTTGGATTGGCAGACCGGGGTGGTGGTTCCTCTCTTAAGAAGGGGAACCGGAGGGTGTGTTCCAACTATCGTGAGATCACACTCCTCAGTCTTCCCGGTAAGGTCTATTCAGGTGTACTGGAGAGGAGGCTACGCCGGATAGTCGAACCTCGGATTCAGGTGGAACAGTGCGGTTTTCGTCCTGGTCGTGGAACTGTGAACCAGCTCTATACTCTCGGCAGGGTCCTTGAGGGTGCATGGGAGTTTGCCCAGCCAGTCTACATGTGCTTTGTGGACTTGGAGAAGGCATTCGACCGTGTCCCTCGGAAAGTCCTGTGGGGAGTGCTCAGAGAGTATGGGGTATCGGACTGTCTGACTGTGGCGGTCCGCTCCCTGTATGATCAGTGTCAGAGCTTGGTCCGCATTGCCGGCAGTAAGTTGGACACGTTTCCAGTAAAGGTTGGACTCCGCCAGGGCTGCCCTTTGTCACCGATTCTGTTAATAACTTTTGTGGACAGAATTTCTAGGCGCAGTCAGAGCGTTGAGGGGATCCGGTTTGGTGACTGCAGGATTAGGTCTCTGCTTTTTGCAGATGATGTGGTCCTGATGGCTTCATCTGGCCAGGATCTTCAGCTCTCACTGGATCGGTTTGCAGCCAAGTGTGAAGCGACTGGGATGAGAATCAGCACCTCCAAGTCCGAGTCCATGGTTCTCGCCCGGAAAAGGGTGAAGTGCCATCTCCGGGTTGGGGAGGAGACCCTGCCCCAAGTGGAGGAGTTGAAGTACCTCGGAGTCTTGTTCACGAGTGAGGGAAGAGTGGATCGTGAGATCGACAGGCGGATCGGTGCGGCGTCTTCAGTAATGCGGACGCTGTATCGATCCGTTGTGGTGAAGAAGGAGCTGAGCCGGAAGGCAAAGCTCTCAATTTACCGGTCGATCTACGTTCCCGTCCTCACCTATGGTCATGAGCTTTGGGTTATGACCGAAAGGACAAGATCACGGGTACAAGCGGCCGAAATGAGTTTCCTCCGCCGGGTGGCGGGGCTCTCCCTTAGAGATAGGGCGAGAAGCTCTGCCATCCGGGAGGAGCTCAAAGTAAAGACGTTGTTCTTCCACATCGAGAGGAGCCAGATGAGGTGGTTCGGGCATCTGGTTAGGATGCCACCCGAACGGCTCCCGAGGGAGGTGTTTAGGGCACGGTAGGAGGCCACGGGGAAGACCCAGGACACGTTGGTAAGACTATGTCTCCCGGCTGGCCTGGGAACGCCTTGGGATCCCCCGGGAAGAGCTGGACAAAGTAGCTGGGGAGAGGGAAGTCTGGGCTTCCCTGCTTAGGCTGCTGCCCCCGCGACCCAACCTCGGCTAAGCGGAAGAAGATGGATGGATGGATGGATGAATAGATGGCTTTTTACAGGTTAAATAATTTTGGCATGAAATGTAGAGTGATGATGTGAATGGTGTAATAATGATGTGTTTGAGCAGGAGTCTACTTACATCTACAGGCATACCCTTCTCCAAAAAGGCAGCTGTGATGTAAGCACTGAGGGTCACTTCATCCGAAACACCGCCCTGTAGGGGAAACATCACGTTTAGTTCTCGTGTCACAGCCAACCTCCCGACGTCACACAGAATGACACCACATTACCTTCATTCTGTTATGAAAAAGTCTCCCTGACTGTTGGAAACAACCATTGTCTTTTTGTTTGTCTTTCAGCCATTCCTCGGAATCTTCCACAGTAGCAGGGTCAATGTAAATAAACGATGTTGCTTTGGCAAAGACTCTCATCACGAAAGCAGTCAACCTGAGACAAATATGAGTGAAAACATACAGTTAACTTGGGGGTGTCCCACTTTTGACAATATATAGACATTGGAGCCTTGCGTATTGGCCGATATTGATCCAATACAATATCAGCACAAATTATACACACTTTTATTATTTTGTAGCGTGGACTGTTATATAAAGCTTGATCAAGTGAAATTATAGTAGCAACAGAGAAAAATGAAAGGTATAAAAATACAAACCTATTTATTATTAACCGTCAGAAATGTACTTATGCTGTCTTTCAGTTGAAATGGAGTAATAATTGTTTTGTGGCCACACTAATTATCTCAAAAGAGCTGTTTGCAACCTTTACGGTGCAGGTGTCAAACTCAAGCCTGGATAAATAATGCCTCCAAAAATTACTTTATCTTTCAATCCATCTCCATTTTGACAGAAAAAATATGTGCACTGAATATGTTAATATTATCTAATAATGCAACAAATGTTACATTATGATACATTCCAAAAAATGTTTGTTAAAATAAAAAGAAATGATTACATCTCTGCTTGACTTATGATTTTGAAGCAAGTTATACATCAAATTGTACTTGACAATCGATTTTACAGTAAAAAAAACAAACAAACAAAAAAAAAACTGGCATCTCAGTCGCCATTATTTTACCGTAAAAAAAACCCCAATGGTGCCTTTTTTCTACACATTAATACACAAAAAAAACCATGGATATTACGGTAAAAAACAAATTGACAGCAAAGTTGCCAGAATTTTACCCTTAAAAAAACAGCGGTGCCGTATTTTGTTTTGTTCACTGTAAGTCTCATCAGAAAGCCCAACGCAGTCCTTTTAAGGTAAGTTAAAGTTAAAGTACCAATGATTGTCACACACACACACTAGGTGTGGTGAAATTTGTCCTCTGCATTTGACCCATCCCCTTGTTCACCCCCTGGGAGGTGAGGGGAGCAGTGAGCAGCAGCGGTGGCCGCGCTCGGGAATAATGTTTGGTGATTTAACCCCAAATTCCAACCCTTGATGCTGAGTGCCAAGCAGGGAGGTATTGGGTCCCATGTTTATAGTCTTTGGTATGACTCGGCCGGGGTTTGAACTCACGACCTACCGATCTCAGTGCGAACACTCTAACCACAAGGCTACTGATTTTTGTTAGCAAATTTTTTAATCCAGTTGTTGGCTTAGCTGACTTTCAATTGTAAGTCTAGCAAGGCTATTGAGCCTATTGGCTTGTTGTGAATCTGAGATAGTTTTTAACTAGTTTCAGTTTACTAAACGCCCTTTCTCCACCTGCAAAGGTCACAGTTAATGTTATGATATTAAAGTCAGTGTAAAGCTATCCCAAATTCTCAATAGTTTGTTTCACTTTGTTGTCATCAGCTATTGTAGTGTTTTTTTATTTTATGATGCTATGAAATGAACAACAAATCATTCAAAGATTTGTTGTTCGTTTTTTGTATTTAGGCTATTCAAATGTCCTACTAATAACACATTTTACAAGGCCACATTGAGCACATCATCATAACGTAACTGACCTTCATCAGACGCTCATAATTAGTAATTAGTAACCACATTTCATAATAATATCCAAAAATTAACATTCTCAATAAATGACAGAAGACTAAGCACACATATGATTGGGGAGTCATATTGTAGGAGTTGTCCGTCCGACTTTTTTGTGGCCATAAACGCATCACTGGCAGTGGCTAAGTGCCATGAGTGCGAGCGGCATATGACAGATGACAAAGAGTTGTTTCAAGCCTGGTTTGTACGGCAGAAAATGACCAGTTTTGCTCGATCTAAGTTTGTTGACTAATGTTTGTGGTGTGGTTATGGCCAAATATAAACAGTTTTGTAAAGTGATCTTTGGAATTCCCGTCTTCCTTAAAGCGTTTTGACAGACAGAATAATTGAACAGTGTTGACGGGCAATGTTTTATCTGTTAGGGCCGCTTGTTGTCACCTGTCACTCACAGTTGCATTGCAAAATCCTACAGAACATATTGTTATGAGTTCATTTTGTTTAGAGTTTAGATTTGATTTGATTTTGTGTGCTCCATATTCTTTGTTATGCGCGGAGGACGCGTGAGCAGTGCACAATTGCGCAAGCACCTTTTAGAAAAAAAGTTTTTAATGTCTGTTGCTCCTACTTCTGGCTTCCTTCCCAACTATTTTCTGATGTCCGGACTCATGCTTTTTGGGGGGCATCCTGACCCTGCTGGAGTTCGCTCGCACTCACTTAATTGCCATGACGAAAAAGTAACTGCGTTGTGGACCAACATTTTTTTTAGGAAGGGGCAAAGGAGGTTATTGAAAGTATTAAATTACAATATTGTATGACTTGAGGCTTTGTTTTAATTTGGATTCATACGAATGAATATATATTAGTTCAGCGTATGCATAATCATTTTGTCATGGACTCTACAGGGGACTATGTGTCTGTGGGCCCAAAAATTGTCATCACGTTCCCCCCCATACAACAGCCCTGTATACTACACATTTGTATTCACTTTCTTACCAAGTGTTCTCCTCTCCTGTTCCAAAAGTGCTGTATCCTCCACTGTCATGCTTGTAGTTAAGTTCCCTCTGGTAACCTGTTCAACAATAATTCATATACAACATGCTTTATTGGCCCAAATTTCATGTTTGGCAGCACAGTTGAGATCAATATGCACAAAAACAGAAGAACATCTACAGTACACAACTCTTATTTACCGAATTATCTGGAAACATACTTCATCAGATATTGTCTCCAAACATAAACACAAATAAGTGAAACATTAAAAAAGCATACAATCAAAGTTAATGGCTTGGGAATTCCACTTAAAAGCAGATGCTTTTAAAGTAGTCAAATTACCAGTTGGGATAGGCATTTACTTGATTCATGTCAGGAAAAATGTACGCTTAGGCGTTGTTTTTTAGATATAATTTTGTAACTCCTTTTCTCAATGGTCTGAATTTTTCAATGATTTCGGAGAATTGTGGTAAGAAAGAAACTGGCCTGTAATTTGGCAATTGATCGGTTTGAAATGATAAATTACTTAGGTATGAGATATACTTTTGTTTAAAATGTATTTTATTTCTTCCACTCACAAGTGAGTTCGGAACATTAAATTGAAATTCCTGTCTGTGTTATCCCGCAGATTATAAAATATTGAAGGCTTGGGAATGTTTTCTTCCAGGATTGGTCCTACATGCCCAAAATTGTTGTTAAAATCCATAACTATTTCATTTTTATTGTCCTTTCTGTCTTTAAAGTGTTGAAGGTATTCTGGGTTCTTATTAACACTGCTCCTTGTACCGTGTCTCGGTTGGTAAAGCGGCTGTGCCAGCAACTTGGATGTTCCAGGTTCATTCTCCGCTTCTACCACCCTAGTCACTGCCGTTGTGTCCTTGGGCAAGACACTTCACCCACCTGCTTCCAGTGCCACCCACACTGGTTTAAATGTAGATAATGGGTTTCACTATGTAAAGTGCTTTGAGTCTCTAGAGAAAAGTTCTATATGAATATAATTCACTTCACTTTTCTTAATAATACATGTACTGTTTTAGATGCCTAACGTTACTTTAATGGTATTTTTATTCTTTTGAAGTTTATTATCAATAACCTGCCTCCTGAATTAATGTTTCTATTGTATTGTTCCTTTTTTTACCTCAACAATCAATTTCACAGAATCAACAAAATTCTGAAATGAATAATCATAACATGGAAAATCATCAATAATAATTATGCTTCTGTCTATTTGCCAGAAAACAATATTAAGTAAGTACCAATGATTGTCACACACACACTCGATGTGGCGAAATTATTCTCTGCATTTGACCAATCACACTTGCAGTCTGAGGAAGTTATCAGGTCTCTTACCTCTCTTACCCTTACAATTTTAACATGAAGTGGATTTATTTTCTTTAAGAACTAGTACAGTGACAAAAAAAAATGAGCCAAATTAGTTCTAAATTATTTCTACAAGCTAAAAATACATGCATTTTCTTCATTTATTCATATGAAAGAGGATTTGTGAACTTGAGAAATAATGTCAGCACAGAACCATAGGTTGATAAAGAAGGTTGTTCACAGTGACTTACCACTAGTCAGGAACTTGAGAGTCTTTTCTTTGATGGCTGGTGTCAGCTGCTGTGTCTGTTGAAGATACTGGAGGATGTAAACATTAGGAGCTAAGAGCGCCATGTTTTGCTCGCCGCATCCATGCGGCATCCTCAACAGTCCTTCGAGATTCTTCAAGGCCCGGCCCAAGATGTCACCTGCATACAGATATTAACTTGCTTTTATGTCAAGACTCAAAAGTTGAACAGCTTATTATAATAAGTAGGGATTTGACTGATCAATTGGTCACCGAGTATCTGCCGAGTTCCGTGAAAAAGGATGCCTTTCAAAGCCGATCAAAAACACAGATCTCACCTGACTGATACTTTATTTTTGGTCCCCGGACTGACAGAGGTGGCTAGCAGCTAACTGTGTAAAATAAACAACTACATTCTTTAAAAGTTACATTATCACTGGAAGACAGGAGGACGAGGCTAAGCATGTTACGCACAGAGTAGAATACCCCATGCTAATCTCTGAAGTAGCTACTTAACTAGCATGAACAATACAAGAAAAAGGTGCCTTTAAGAAATGTAGATGAAACCACGTTACAGCCGAAAGTAAGGAACTATTAAAGGGAAATTAACAAGTAGATTAATAAGAGTCTAAGGAGAGGATAATATAACGTTCCTCTGTTGCTGTGTGATTGCCAGGTGTACATGTAAGGGGAGGGCAGATCGATTCATATATTGGTAATGTCGATACCAAGGGCAGTATCAGTATATGATCAATACTAGAGTGATTACACAGATATTTTTAGTTTTATAAAATCTAAATCCATCCATCCATTTTCTACCGCTTATCCCTTTCGGGGTCTCAGGGGGTGCTGGAGCCTATCTCAGCTGAATAATAATAATAAATAATTCTGGACACAGAAAGATTTTGAGGGCAAGGATTTAAAAGAGAAGTTGTTAAGCGCATTTAATAATATAAATAGCAAAGCCATGTTGAATATCTTACATAGTGACGTCATGTGCCTGCGTGCACTGAAATGGTATGTTGTGAGCATGCGCAGAATAAACGGTGCAGTGAGTTCCTGGACCAAAAGAAGTAATGGTGTTTTGTTTATTTCCTCCCGTGAATATAAAGTGCTAGCTAACCACATTGGTGACTGTTATAACGATAGACTGCTGCAGAAATGAGTAGTGCTACAGGTTATGGGCCCAGTCATTCAGGCCAAAGATGGTTTAGACTTTTATTCGACGGTGACGAGAAAAAGTATGAACTCTGGGAAACGAGGTTCCTCGCACACATGGAGTTACGTGGTCTCGGAGGAGTTATCCTGGAATACCCGCACATAGATGAGGAAGACGAAGAAGCTCTCGCGGAAGATGAGGCAAAGAACGGTGAGGCATATGTGGAGCTAGTGCAGTGTCTAGACCAGGGGTCACCAAAAAAAAAAAAAAAAAAAATTTTTTTATTTTTTTTATTTTTTTAAAATTAAATCTACATAGAAAAAACACAAGATACACTTTCAATCAGTGCATCAACCCAAACAACCTCCCCCATGCACACTCATCCACACCCACTCACACAAAAGGGGTTATTTCTTTCTGCTACCAATATTCTGGTTCCCACAACATAGACAACACATCTGCAAGGGACACAGTCCCTGAAGCACACATGATTGTATAGGCTTCTGGTCCACTAACATTTTCATTAATTACTATTTTTTATGTAATTATTTTTATATTGTTTTACTTTCTTTTTTATCCAAGAAAATGTTTTTTATTTATTTATCTTATTTTATTTTATTTAAAAAAAAACGGCCTTATCTTCAACAGACCAGGTTGTCAATGAAATTAGATTTGTTTAAAGGGTTTTTTAAACCAGGCCCAGTCCAGATAATTGCCAAGTCGGACTCAGCAACACACACCTTCATTCATGTACACAGAAAAAAATTAGGGAACACAACAGATTGCATATAATTTATAAACAAAATTACATTTTCAAAATAAGCATGTATGTACAGTCCAGATTATGTCCAGGTCACTCAAATTAGGGAACACAACAACAGATATCATATAATCTATAAACATAATTATACATTCAAAATAAGCCTTTGAGGACTTCTCATCTTTTTTTTTAATGTTTTTTGGCATCATTATCGTTTTCAACCATGTAACTTTCTAAAGTTAGAAAATACTGAATACATGTTTTAAAGAAAGTAATACTAAGTGAATATCTGTTGTTGGCCTTAAAAATAAACATTTTACCGAGTACTATAATTAAATTGACTAAATCATGATTGTCAATGAACTCTCTTAAAATAGCAGAAACCACATTAAGCTTCATAAACAAACCAATCCTTAAACACATTTTTTCAACTTCCACCCAAAACAAAGACACAATATGACAATACCAAAACCAATGCAGGGTGGATTCAGGCTCCTGACAACAAAATCGGCAATCATCTGACTCTGTCATATTCCATAATTTTAACATTTTTCCTGTGGGTAAGAAGTTATAAATAATTTTAATTTGAAAATAACGATTTTGCACATCGATAGTGGTTTTATAGATTAGTTTGAATATGGCATCCCATGGCAACGGGCAGTCAAAAAAGTCCTCCCATTTTCCATTTGTGTTGTATGAGGCAGCCTTCAAAGATTTCTTTATTAAATAGAAATTATATATTTTTCTATTTATTTTAGTTCTTTTTTGCCAACTAGAATTTCTTATTAGAGGTTTACAAACTAATAATTTAGTAGTTCCATAATTAATAATTTGTTTCCATCTTTTCCCAATTACTCCAGTTAGTTGATAAAATGAAAAGCTTGAGCAAGCATCACCATATATAGCTCTAAATTCATCATACTTCATAATTTTACCATTCTCATTGATAATATCATTGACAAAAATTATTCCTCTTTCAAACATATTTTTTCAAAAGAAAGGCTTTCCATCTATTACAATATTAGAGTTAATCCATATTAACTGCTGCAAAATATTGTCTCTTTTTTCTGGCACATAAAATTGAAAACACCACTATGAGTGGATTGTTTCCTTTATGAACCCCGCCATGTTTCCCAGCAGACTCTCTGGGAGGGGATCACTTGTAAAAAAGGATACAATTTCTTTTCATACAGTACATGTTTTTTGTCCAACAGGACATTTGTGTACCACTCAATGTTTAAATACATCTTTGGAACAATTGATGCTTTTAAAGACAGACACATAGCTTCAAGGTTGAGAAGTTTCAGGCCCCCATATTCATACTCTTTGTACAAAACCTTTCTTTTAATCTTTTCTGGTTTGCCGTTCCAGACAAAATCGAAGACCCTCCGCTCATAAATCTTAAAAAAGTTTTGTGATGGAGCTGGTAATGACAAAAACAAATAAATAAATTGAGGAATAATTAACGAGTTGGCAATAGACATTTTACCATACAAGGTTAGGGATTTCCCTTTCCATAATTGCATAATTTTGTCCAGCTTTCTTAGTCGATTATCATAATTTACTGAACCTAGATCTTCCAGATTTTCTGGGACAACAACACCAAGTATGTTAACTGGTCCATCTGTCCACAAAACAGGCACTTTGCATTCCATTCGAAAGGACGTTCCCTTTAGATTTCCGATCCTTAACATTTTACATTTATCATAATTAAGCTTAAGGCCAGATTGCTGTGAAAATATGTCCAAAAGATTAAGAAGGTTCCGCAAACAATGAGGAAAAATCTTATCTTTGTGAATCAGCATTTTCTGACATGAACTTCATCAAGAACAAACACAGAACACGCCTCACTGATGCACATCTGCAATACTCACTCAGAGTTGCAGTGTCAAGTTACACACCAGAGTACAACACACTAGTTAACAGCATGAAATGCCAGGCTTCCCACTAACTGACAAAGAAACAAATAACAGATTTGGTGTCCAGTTCAAAGTGTGACATGATTTAAAAATTTGAGAGATTACTTTTGTATTTTACATGAGTTATTATTTGTACAAACATGGTGCAAAGTAATTCATGATTTGTTAAAAAATGTTAGTGGCTAGCTAGTTAAAATGGGATATTGTGATTTCACAAGACTGTCTTAGAAGTGATCATTTGAAAATGTTCAATTTGAAAAATGTGCACTTAGAGAAAATATAAAAATAAAGTGTTGCATATTGATATTTATCTTTCTATATATATTTATTGTGAGAAATCATTAAGATGATCAGTGTTTCCACAAAGATAAATATCATTAATTATTAATAATAACAGAGTTAAAGGTAAATTGAGCAAATTGGCTACTTCTGGCAATTTATTTAAGTGTGTATCTAACTGGTAGCCCTTCGCATTAATCAGTACCCAAGAAGTAGCCCTTGGTTTCAAAAAGGTTGGTGACCCCTGGTGATGGATGAGCAGCACTGGAGATTCTTCGCGAGCATTACGCGGGAAAAGACAAACCTCGTGTTGTGAGTTTGTATTGTGAACTTTCCTCGCTCCATAAGGCTAGTAGTGAAACGGTCATGGACTATATTATTAGAGCAGAGACTATTTTCACGTCATTAAGAAGAGCAGACGAACAGATAAGTGATGGGCTTCAGATAGCCATGGTAGTAAAGGGGCTACCTGACTCATATAAGCCATTCGTCGTGCACATTACCCAAACAAATGACACTGTAATGTTTGGCGAGTTTAAAACGAAACTGCGAAGTTATGAGAGTACAGAAAAATATGGGAAGAACGACGTGAATGCAGAAGAAGACAATGTGATGAAGGCTAGCGGGGCAGCAAGATTACATGGAAGAGGAAGAGGAAAGAAAATGGATCTAGCTGATGTCGAGTGTTACACATGTGGGAAAAAGGGACACATGGCCAGGACATGCCCTGACGAATCCCAGGCGAGAAGAGAGTATCGGAAATGGGATACACCACATCGGGGAAGGGGACACGGTCGAGGACGAGGCCGTGACCATATAAAGAAAGCTGATGAGGAGGCAGAACCTACATTTTTCTGTTTCTTCAAATTGAGTGACTGTCCTCCACAAATAGGAAACAAGAAGGGTCTCATGGTCGACTGTGGCGCCACGACCCACCTGATCAACGACGCCACAAAGTTCAAGACAGTCGACAAGAGCTTCAGGCCTGAGGACCACATGATTGAGCTTGCCGATGGAACCAAGGTGAGCGGGATGGCGAAGATGAGGGGAGACGCCGAAGTCTACTTGCTGGACAGCGAGGGACGACGAGTCAAAACAAGGCTCAAACAAGCACTTTATATCCCATCGTTTCCACAAAACATTTTTTCAGTGAAATCAGCGACAGCCAACGGAGCGGAGCTACGCTTCAAGGACGGTGATAACTGGCTGGCCCACAAGGATGGTACCAAGTTCAAAATGGATGTGTATGGTAGGCTGTATTACCTTATCACAGTAGAAGATCATGTTGATGAAGTGTACGGGTGTCATGACATTCAAACATGGCATAAGATACTTGGTCATTGTAATTTTGATGATATTGCAAGATTAGAAAAGGTAGTTGAAGGGATGTCGATTAAAGGGAAACATGACAAGTCCAATCAAAACTGTGAAATATGTACACAGGGAAAGTTTACCCAAAGTAGAAACAGACAGGCAGACGCTAAAGCTACAGCTGTACTAGAACTAGTACACACAGACTTATGCGGTCCTAAAGAGCCAGCAGATAAAGATGGATACAGATATGCAATAGCATTTACTGATGATTACAGCGGGATGATTTTTCCTTACTTTATCAAAGCGAAGAGTGACATATCAAAAGCTACAGAGAAATTCATAGCAGATGTAGCTCCATATGGAAAGATAAAGTGCATAAGGTCTGATAACGGTACAGAGTTTACCGGGCAGGAGTTCCAGTCTTTACTGAGGAGTAACGGGGTAAGGCACGAGACGAGTGCACCCTACTCACCTCATCAGAATGGAACCGCCGAAAGAGGTTGGAGAACCTTATTTGAAATGGCACGATGCATGCTATTGGAGAGTAACCTCCCAAAGCAATTATGGACATATGCTGTACAGACAGCAGCTCAAATCCGCAACAGGTGTTACAGTAAGCGTCTAGAGCAGACACCTTATTGTGTTTTCACAGGAAAAACACCTAACTTATCTAACATGGAGGTATTTGGTTCCGAATGCTACGTGTATAAGCAGGATAAAAAGAAGCTGGATTCTAGATGCGAAAAAGGGGTATTTGTAGGCTATGACAAGTATAGCCCAGCATATAATGTGTATTATCCTGACACTGGAAAAGTCCTAAAACATAGGCTGGTAAAATTCATCACCAAAAGTAGTGCAGATAGCCAGACTCAGACATATTGTGATATGGGGAGTGAGATTGAGAATTATGAAGATGCACGGCCAAAGGTAGTCAAGCAGGGTCAGGGACAGCCTAATGAGAGTAAAGAGTCTAGTGTTGAGGAGACTGCTGAGGCAAAGCTACCCCCGACAGGTAGTACTCAGAGAGAACAGGGAGAAAGGAGGTATCCTATAAGAGAGAAAAAGGCTCCAGAATACTTAAAAGAGTACCAGTGTAAAGCTGAGTGTAATATTGACGATTTTGATATTTCTACAGAGTGGCATATGATGTACCTAAAACATTTACAGAAGCTATGGACTCTAAGAAGTCAAAAATGTGGGTTGACGCAATGAAAGAGGAGATGAACTCTTTGACAGAGAATGAAACTTTCACTCTGACCTCACTGCCAAGAGGCAAACAAGCAGTGGGAGGTCGCTGGGTATATACAGTGAAAGAGAGCCCAGATGGATTACAGACTTGTAAAGCAAGATACGTCGCAAAGGGTTATGGTCAAGTGGAAGGGATTGACTATAAAGAGACTTTTTCACCGACAGCCAACATGACGTCTGTCCGAGCATTGATGCAGGTGGCTGTACAGGAGGACCTTGCCCTGCACCAAATGGATGTAAAGACTGCTTACCTACATGCTCCAATGGACTGTGAGGTATATATGGAACAACCGGAAGGTTTTGAGGTCAAGTCAAAAACAGGAGAACACTTAGTGTGTAAACTCAATAAGTCATTGTATAGTTTAAAACAGTCCGGGCGTAACTGGAACATGTTACTGCATGATCATCTTACAGAGAATGGTTTTGTCCAAAATGATGCTGATCATTGTGTCTACAGCAGAGAATCTGAGAATGAGAAAGTGATTCTGTTGGTATGGGTGGATGACCTAATCATAGCGGCGAGTAGCAACACCTTACTCAGTGATGTAAAGGAAATGTTGAAGAGAAGGTTTAAGATGAAATATATGGGTCCACTTAAACACTTTCTGGGTATTGATTTCAAACAGAGTGAAGGAGAGATCAAAATGACTCAAAAGAAACACATAGAGAAGATGTTAGCAAAATTTGGAATGTCAGACTGCAAGCCAAGATCCACCCCATGTGAGCAAAAGTTAAACTTTGACAATGAGGGTGAAGTTATCGATTCAACTGGATATAGAGAAATAGTAGGTAGTTTGATCTACATTATGACATGTACTAGACCTGACTTGAGCTGGGTTGTTAGTAAACTATCACAACACCTAGCAGAACCAACGCAGCAGCATTGGGCTACAGCAAAGCACTTACTAAGGTACTTAAAGGGTACTATAGATCAAGAACTACACTTCCAGAAATGTGAGAAAAGCCTTCAGCTTGAGGGATATAGTGATGCTGATTGGGCAGCTGATAAAAATGATAGGAGGAGCACAACTGGATACTGTTTCAGCTTGACTGAAAATGGTCCAGTTATATCGTGGAAGAGCAGAAAACAGCCAACGGTGGCACTCTCCACCTGTGAAGCTGAGTATATGGCACTAGCAGCCACTACTCAAGAGAGTATGTACCTTCTGCAACTACTTAAAGGAATAGATAGTAGTCACCAGCATCTACCAGTCAAGATATATGAGGACAACCAAGGGGCAATAGCTTTATCTAAGAACCCAGTATGCAGACAGACGAGCAAACACAGATATAAAGTACCACTTTATACGGTCTGCACAAACAGAAGGGAACATTTCTATAGAATACTGCCCTACTGCAAACATGGTAGCTGATGTTTTTACCAAGCCAGTGACAAAGGCAACATTTGAGAAGTTCAAGGGGTATTTTTTTGGAGAGTGATGTGAATTGGCAGATGTAAATAAGTTTGAAGTTTTAACACTGCCAGTATGCCAAAATGTTTTATTTTGGAGTTATGTATTATTGGTTTTTGTTTTACCATTATAGAGAGCTATAAACATGTCTTTGAGTGGGAGTGTTAAGCGCATTTAATAATATAAATAGTAAAGCTATGTTGAATATCTTACGCAGTGACGTCATGTGCCTGCGAGCATGCGCAGAATAAACGGTGCAGTGAGTTCCTGGACCAAAAGAAGTAATGGTGGTTTGTTTATTTCCTCCCGTGAATATAAAGTGCTAGCTAACCACATTGGTGACTGTTATAACGATAGACTGCTGCAGAAATGAGTAGTGCTACAGAAGTCGACAGTAAGTTTTGCATTTGTTTTGTTGTTGTGTATTATGGACGTTATTTGGCTCAACAATTGGCAGCATACATCTTTGATGGGAACACTCCTAACAATTAGGCCTGTAAACTTACACGTTGGAAATGGATCACTTAAGTGAATGACAGTAAATTGGCTATTGTAAATTCCATCCATCCATCCATCCATTTCTACTGCTTGTCCCTTTCGGGGTCGTGGGGGATGCTGGAGCTTATCTCTGTGGCACATGGGCGGAAAGCAGGGTAAACCGTGGAGAAGTCGCCACCTCATCGCAGATAGACAGACAACATTCACACTTACATTCACACACTAGGGCCAATTTAGTGTTGCCAATCAGCCTATCCCAGGTGCATGTCTTTGGAAGTGGGAGGAAGCTGGAGTACTAGGAGGGAACCCACGCAGTCACGGGGAGAACATGCAAACTCCACACAGAAAGATCCAGGATCGAACCCAGGACCTTCGTAGTGTGAGGCACACGCACTAACCCCTTTTTTACCATGCTGCCCTATTGTAAATTCAATGTTCCTAAAATAAATGTGTTAAAATTGAATGTTAGCGAGGTCAAACTACGGTAATTCAGTTGGCCATCAACATTCGTGTATTACATCACATGCGCAGACTTATGCCAGTCAACGTTCATGTTTAATGTTGTACTGATTGAAGTACTGTACTATTAAAAAATAAACCAAAGTCAAATAACACATTTTGAAGGATAGTCATTCAACAAATACGTATCAAATGTGTTCATTTACCTAGGACAGATACTGAGCCATGGGCTGATCCTTCAATCACGTTGCTGGGGAGTTGTATCTCTTCTTCTTCCTTCAGAGTTTCTCCTGTTGTATAGACAGATGGATAATTCAGTTGAGAGATCAACTTCAGATCGCAAAACTAATCAGTTAGTTCATTGAACATACTAAGTCTCAACTACTCAAAATTCTGCAATGTTTTAACTCAATTACCCAAACATTTTTAACTCAAGACCCAGATTAGATACAAAGAAAACCAAGTTTAGATGACCTGTTAGATGACCTGACCTAAAAAAATTAACTTGTAACATTTGACTCTCTTAAACATTTAGAAACTAACCCAAGACCTATTTTGTTATGACCAAAATTTAAGATCATCATATATCATTTTATAGCATTAATGATGATCGTCATCAGTTATAAACCTAAAGTTACCTTTGGGGCACAGCAACCAATTGTAGGTCTTTGTCATCTCAGAGCCTTCAGCCTAAGAAGGAAGGACATAACAAACACTTTTGGTTACCAATAGTTTATGATCTAACGCTTTGTGAGAAAAACCCTTTTTTAAAGTACTGACCTTCACAATGAGCGTTCGTGTGACGACATCGACACGACCTCTTTCTGGCACGTTCGCAATCTCATTGTTACAAAGGGCTCGGGACGGCACAGCCTCAGCGGTCACGGTCACATTGACAACTCCTGATGAGGAAAAACCATTAAGTATGAAAACTGGCACACTCGTAACTCAAATCCCTTTCATTTTTAAGACAGCTGAGCTCTTCTGGATTGTATAGTCAGAGATGCTCACCTAAGGTTGAGGGAGCCATAGTCCACCTGACAGTCTTGCGCTCGTTGCCACACAGACAGGAACTGTATGGCTCACCACGAAGTGTGGTGAGGGTATAATCTAAGGAGGGAGCCGGAGTCACGCTGACCTATAACGTAAAAACAAATAAATCAAAAATTAAACACGTAACTGGAAAAAAACTGAAATAAGAACCTCTATTGTCAAAATAACTTTAATTAAAAACGGAGCTGTAGCGCAATTGCCTCCTTCCTCAGAGCTATTTCTGCACAACTGCCAGTTTGCACGATCCTTTCTGGACGTACTAATAATGACGCAAAACAGTGACAGCAGAACAGTTTTATTCTTGATGAATCACACTGCTTGCGTTAAATAGTTATATTTGCATTTTCTCATCTTAGTATTTGGCCATTCTAATGATCAGCATATATTCTGCATATTCATGAAGACGGACACCCTAAATAGATTGTGCTCCTTGTTTTGCTCACATTTTTTTTGGCTTGCATTTAAAACACTTCCTTGTGGTCTACATAACATATAATGGTGGTTATTTTGTCAAAATCTTGCATAGATTATGTTTTACAGACTTTCTTCAAGCTGCTTTCTGACTGTCTCTTCAGAATGGGTGGGTGGTCTTATTTATGTGGCATCACTTCGACTGTGTCTTCTCCATGCCAGCCATGTTGTAGTTTTTAGCGCTTTCATATCGAGTCTACTGACATATATAAGTTCGAACTATACTCTGCTGTGTATTACAAATGGCAGTGCGAGCCAGTCTGCCCCACAACAAGAGGATAGAAGAATAATAGAAGCCTCATATAAAGGTGTCATACAAAACAAAAGCAAAGCCAAAGCAGTGGAAATAATGCTCAAGTAGAGTTACTGCCTTAGTTAAGATCTATGGGGGACTTTGGAGGATCCATTGTATAATAATAAATACAGAAATGAAGTTTGATGGAATTTTGGAACAAAGCTGATTGTTTTAGTTTCACTCAGAGGGTCTGATTTTCAACACTAATAACACTGGAGTAGATTGAAGTTTGTCATTACCATGATGCATGTAGACAGGAAGTTGAAGATGGTTGCTTTCAGCTCAAAATATTCCCCCCGTATGATGGAGTAGGGAAGAGTGAGCTCTAGGAAGAAAGGCTGGAAGACTGTTAACTTTTGACGAGGAGCCAATCCAAAACCCTGAGAGGACAGGCAGAAAGCCTCAGTCTCCCATGTGGTGATGGTGTCCGGGGCAGTTATGGCCACATCCTGCATGCCAGAGTTTCTGAAACCACAAAAAAAGGTGGTCAGTTATTTAGCGAGGAGTTAAGCCCCAAAAATACTCAGGTGGAACGTACACAGAACAGAGTCCGCAAATGGTGGTTTCGCTGGAATGCGTTCACATAAAAAAACGTACAAGCAGAGCAAACGAACCAAAAACGACAAGTGTGAATGCAACCTAAACAAGCAGCTTTTCGGAAAAATGTGTCACAACTTGCAATGTTTTGCGGCTTTTTTTTCATTAACATTGAATCTTGCAATTTTCTACATTTGCTGTAAATGTTTTAAGTGTAACCTCAAAATTACATGGTACATGGTTTCAACAAAAAAATTACAAAGATTGTATTGAGTTTTTTTTTAATTTTATACCTCACATATGTAAAAGTGGAGACTAAATGGCAGTAAAAGCACATACTCAGAGCTTATTGTCAGATTACAGTTATACTGTAATTAAATATAACTAATAACAGTAATAGTTTATTTTAATGACTGAAATAAACACCAACAAAGACTTCCTGTTGTCCACAAATTGCAGACATGCTCCAAGTGTATTCTTACGCTTTATAGGTTTTTGTCTCATTTAAACATTCATTTATGTTCCAGCACATTTACCCCTGCATGCTATGAAAATTTGTAAACTGTTGAGAGCGATCTATAGCTGTTTTTGGTGTTTAAAAAACTGAACGATGGTGAGAGATTATCATTACACTTCAATATCTCTGTCATGAAAGCATTGCAAATGCGAATCTGCTCTTAATTGTCTCACTCTGGAAAACTAAAGGTCAAATAAAAGCATAAATACATGTGAAACAGGAAGAGAGGATGCCAATGTGTTGCTAAACATTCATATACAACATTATGCAGAAGGTCTAAGGTACGCAGGAGGACGATAATTGTGCCGTTTGAGCAATAAAAGTTGATATATTGTTACATGTTGCTGTTCCTGATTTGTCTGCACAACAAAGAAACATAGATGTTGATTAGACAGTTGATGTACAGGTTTGAGCACCGCTCAGAAAAAGTTAATCTATTGGCAAAAATGATACTGACTTGCCAAAATATGCTGGGAAGTTGTGGGCATTGGACAATGTTACGAGGCCGCACATAATTCGCAGGGATTTGTTGAATTTGCTCGATCGGCATAAGAATTTACGGTAAATAAGGACATCTTCATCACTTGTGACGAAGGCTCACCCGACTTCCACAAGGCTCCACAACATAGTCTCTGGGAAGTAGCTGCGGATTGTCTGAATTGGGCCGTCACTGGGCAATCCTCCTCCCATTTGAGCACGTTCGGATGCCATAGGTGGAAGAGCTGATATTCCATCCAATCAATAAAGAAAAGCTGTGTTAGAAAATATTCATCTTTAAATCACTTGATAGAAAAATTAGACCTTACCATCGTAGTAGATTTCTCTTCTTTTAAACTCCTGGCAAATGGCCAAATTTGTTACCATCTTCAGTCTATTATTCTGTATTGGCAAAAAAAATAAATACAGAAATTAGGTCAAATTTTCAAAGGTGGGTAGAATAAAAATGTGCTGTGAGATAATTACCCGGAAAACGGTAAAAGGATCATTCCTGTTATCCACAGGGAACGGCAAAATAGATCTTCTTGGTCTGACGTGTAAGCATTTCACTGGATCTTGAACTTCGTTTGGAACATATGAGGATTTTATGATGTACAACAATGTAAATATCTGGAAAAAAAGATAAAGTATATGTTTCAAGAAAACCTGATGTGCCAAGGTCTGGTTAATATTTTGACAAAAACAGAACATGCTGCATTTAAGAAAGGTGCTCAGAGCTAAAAGGGAGATACTGTAGATGAATAAACTAGGGGTGAAGGTGTTGCTGGCCAAATGGTCCTTAATTGCCATAATAATAACAATAACTTTAAATATCAGTAGCAATATTGAATGACAAGCGTTTCAAAGTCATAACTTATTATACACCATACATTGGTAATTTATATACAATTATACACTTAATTCCTTTTCAAATGTATATTTCTTTACATACACAGTTTTAAGTGGCATGTTACACAAGTTCCCTGTAGTAATTAAATAATGAAGTCAAGTTAAAATGAGCTTGCGATGCAGTTCTGATAAAACTGCCTCAGTTGTACATTAGCAAGCTGCTGTAGGGGAATACATTTACGTTTGTACAACGATCTCGTATAGAGTAGAGGGTTAGTTGTCACGCGGGTTGGTTGTCACACTTACCATATATCTTTACACCAGAGGGTGCTGCCTCTTAAATTGTGGTATGGAGAATTACGGAATTGGTAACAGTTAAACTTGAAGTATGAGGACTTTTTGTGTTTTTTCACGTCAGCTCCTTAATGTTTGTATTCTATAAAATGTATAGAATAAAATACAATTTATGTATTGTGTAAAACTGTTACCATTAAAAAGTGTAACGGGAAAGCTATTTTAGATTGTTCTTAGCTGGCTTAGTACTTTGACACGGTTGATAGCCTTGATTCTAGCAAGTAATAAAATTTTGGTTGACTGTCACAATCTCTTTGTGATTTGTTGTCACATATACTTGGGTATATTCATTAATACATATCACATATGCAGTAGCCTGGCCTGTTCATGTTTCTTGCTGATTTTGTGTTACAATGTATTAAGTGATGTACAAACCCCGTTTCCATATGAGTTGGGAAATTGTGTTAAATGTAAATATAAACAGAATACAATGATTTGCAAATCATTTTCAAACCCATATTCAGTTGAATATGCTACAAAGACAACATATTTGATGTTCAAACTGATAAACATTTTTATTTTTGCAAATAATCATTAACTTTAGAATTTGATGCCAGCAACACGTGAGAAAGAAGTTGGGAAAAGTGGCAATAAATACTGATAAAGTTGAGGAATGCTCATCAAACACTTATTTGGAACATCCCACAGGTGAACAGGCAAATTGGGAACAGGTGGGTGCCATGATTGGGTATAAAAGTAGATTCCATGAAATGCTCAGTCATTCACAAACAAGGATGGGGCGAGGGTCACCACTTTGTCAACAAATGCGTGAGCAAATTGTTGAACAGTTTAAGAAAAACCTTTCTCAACCAGTTATTGCAAGGAATTTAGGGATTTCACCATCTACGGTCCGTAATATCATCAAAGGGTTCAGAGAATCTGGAGAAATCACTGGACGTAAGCAGCTAAGCCCGTGACCTTCGATCCCTCAGGCTGTACTGCATCAACAAGCGACATCAGTGTGTAAAGGATATCACCACATGGGCTCAGGAACACTTCAGAAACCCACTGTCAGTAACTACAGTTGGTCGCTACATCTGTAAGTGCAAGTTAATACTCTACTATGCAAGGCAAAAACTGTTTATCAACAACACCCAGAAACGCCGTCGGCTTCGCTGGGCCTGACATCATCTAAGATGGACTGATACAAAGTGGAAAAGTGTTCTGTGGTCTGACGAGTCCACATTTCAAATTGTTTTTGGAAACTGTGGACGTTGTGTCCTCCGGACCAAAGAGGAAAAGAACCATCCGGATTGTTATAGGCGCAAAGTTGAAAAGCCAGCATCTGTGATGGTATGGGGGTGTATTAGTGCCCAAGACATGGGTAACTTACACATCTGTGAAGGCGCCATTAATGCTGAAAGGTACATACATGTTTTGGAGCAACATATTTTGCCATCCAAGCAACGTTACCATGGACGCCCCTGCTTATTTCAGCAAGACAATGCCAAGCCACATGTTACATCAACGTGGCTTCATAGTAAAAGAGTGCAGGTACTAGACTGGCCTGCCTGTAGTCCAGACCTGTCTCCCATTGAAAATGTGTGGCGCATTATGAAGCCTAAAACACCACAACGGAGACCCTCGGACTGTTGAACAACTTAAGCTGTACATCAATCAAGAATGGGAAATAATTCCACCTGAGAAGCTTAAAAAATGTGTCTCCTCAGTTCCCAAACGTTTACTGAGTGTTGTTAAAAGGAAAGGCCATGTAACACAGTGGTGAACATGCCCTTTCCCAACTACTTTGGCACGTGTTGCAGCCATGAAATTTTAAGTTAATTATTATTTGCAAAAAATATATAAAGTTTATGAGTTTGAACATCAAATATCTTGTCTTTGTAGTGCATTCAATTGAATATGGGTTGAAAAAGATTTGCAAATCATTGTATTCCGTTTATATTTACATCTAACACAATTTCCCAACTCATATTGAACCGGGTTTGTATTTATTAAATTGTCAATGCACATAAACTTTTGCTCTTTTCTTGCCTCCAGAAAGAAATTATCAAATTAAAATAACATTACGACAGCAAACTAACTTTTTCATTTCTGATACAATATCGATATTGAAGACTTGAGTATTGGTCGATACCGATGTTGATTCGATACGATATCAACACAAATCATACATACTTTTATTATTTTGTTGTGTGGAATGTTAAAATGTTGGATCAAGTGAAATTACTCAAACAGAGAACAATGGCAAGTGGTAAAAACACTAAATTTGTTTATTATTACCTGTCTGGAATAAACCATGCTGTCTTGATTTCTTGGTGACAGCCAGCGGCCACAATAATTGAATAAGTTAAACTCATGATAAAGCACAATACAGTTTGTTACTGGATATTTTCTAATATGCTTCCACAATGGAAACTTCGTATCTGTAAGTAAAATGTTACTATTATTGTTAAATACTTGTTTACATTGACAAATGTGTCTACACTGCAATGCAATATTGTTCAATAAAGAACACATTTTATTACGTATGTGTAGCTTGTGTAGTATTGTGTGCTTAGCTGTTGTGTAGCTGCTCGCTCCAAGTAGCCTATGGCTTACCATGTTACCTTTTGTAAATTACTTCACAAAAATACAGTAGAGTACCTACTTTGTGTGCTTATTTGAGGACATTAAGTGGTATATGGGCTTGTATAAAGCCTCAGGGAGTTGAACGCCCCTGCCTTACATAGTTCCGGGTTACCCTTGGGCAAGGTGTAGCACCCAAATGACCCCCCCCCCCCCCAACCCCCCCTCCCCCCGCTCATCAGGGTTACGATACCCCCTATGAACCAAACTAGAAGATGCGTTACCCGGCCCGGAGGAAGCCCGGGGCCCTCCTCTGGAGCTAGGCCCGGAGGCAGGGCTTGTCAGTGAGTGCCTGGTGGCCGGGCTAGCCCGAAGAAGCTATGTGGACACAACATCTTCTCCGCCACGTGGACCCACCACCCGCGGTCGGAACCAGTGGGGTCGGGTGCGCTGCCAATTGGATGGCAGTGAAAGCGGAGGCTCCAGACGGATCAATTCGGGGAAGCATGGGCTGACTTTTGGGACGTGGCGCATCTCTATGCTGGCGGGGAAGGAGCCTGAGCTAGTGCGGGAGGTGGAGCGCTACCGGTTGGATCTGGTGGGGCTTACCTCTACGCTTAGCAAGGGCTCTGAAACCACACTCCTGGACAAGGAATGGATCTTGTTCACTTCTGGAGTTGTTCAGGGTGTGAGGGCTCAGGAGGGTGTGGGGATACTCACGAGTCCCCGGCTGAGTGCCTGTACGTTGGAGTTCACCCCAGTGGACAAGAGGGTCGCCTCCCTTCGCCTTAGGGTTGGAGGGGGAAAAACTCTGACTGTTATTTGTGCGTACGCACCAAACAAGAGTTCAAAGTATTCGGCCTTCTTGGATACCTTGCATGGGGTCCTGAATAGGGCGCCGGCAGGGGATTCCATAGTCTTGCTGGGGAACTTCAACACGCACATGGGCAATGACAGTGATACCTGGACTGGCGTGATTGGGAGGAACGGTCTCCCTGATCTGGAACTGAGTGGTGGATTGTTATTGGACTTCTGTGCTAGTCATGAACTTGCGATAACAAACACCATGTTCAAACATAAGGGTGCTCATAGGTGTACCTGGTACTAGAGCACCCAAGGCCAAAGATCAATGATCGATTTTGTAATCGTATCAGCTGATCTGAGGCCGAATGTTTTGGCCACTCGGGTGAAGAGAGGGGCTGAACTGTCAACTGATCACCATCTGGTAGTGAGTTGGGTCAGATGGCGGGGGAACCTCTGGACAAACCTGGCAAACCCAAACGTGTAGTGCGGGTGAACTGGGAACGTTTGGAGGAGTCCTCTGTCCGGAGGGAATTCAACTCCCGCCTTCGGCGGGACTTCTCTGCCATCTCTGTTGAGGTTCGGGGACATTGAACAGGAATTGGCAATGTTCAAAGCCTCTATTGCTAAAGCTGCAACTGCGACCAGAAGGTCTTAGGTGCCTCAAGGGCCGATAACCCTTGAACACCCTGGTGGACAGCAGTGGTCAGGGAAGCCGTCCGACTGAAGAAGGAGTCCTATATGGTATGTTATACCAGGGGAGAGGCAGTTGCAAGGTACCGACAGGCCCGAAGGGCAGCGGCCATGGCTGTGGACGAGGCTAAGCAGAAGGTGTGGGAGCAGTTCAGGGAATCCATGGAGAAGGATCGGGTGGCACCAAAGCTGTTCTGGAAGACCATACGGCACCTCAGGAGGGGGAAGCAGGGAACCATCCAAGCTGTGTACAGCAAGGATAGGTCTCTGCTGACTTCAAATGAGGAAGTCGTTGGGCATTGGAAAGAGCACTTTGAGGAACTCCTGGACCCAACTATATCAGACATACCCTCTCTGACAGGACTGGAGCCTGAGAATGATGGGGGATGGTGTCGATCTCTCGGAGTGAAGTCATTGAGGTAGTTAGACAACTCCACAGTGGCAAAGCTCCGGGGGAAGGCTCTGGGTGTTGAGCGGCTGTCTTGGTTGATACACCTTTTCGACATTGCGTGGAGGTCTGCGACAGTGCCGAGGGAGTGGCAGACTGGGGTGGTGGTTCCCCTATTCAAAAAGGGGGACCAGAGGGTGTGTGCTAATTACTGGGGTATCACACTACTCAGCTTCTCTTGGAAAGTTTACGCCAAGGTACTGGAAAGGAGGGTCCGGCCGATAGTCGAACCTCAGATTCAAGAGGAGCAATGTGGATTCCGTCATGGTCGGGGAACAACTGACCAGCTCTTTACTCTTGCGGGAATCCTGGAGAAGGCCTGCGAGTATGCCTATCCAGTATACATGTGCTTTGTGGATTTGAAGAAGGCATATGACTGGGTCCCCCGGGAGATCCTGTGGGAGGTGCTGAGGGAGTACGGGGTGAGGGGGACCCTTCTGAGGGCCATCCAATCTCTGTACAACCAAAGCAAGAGTTGTGTCCCGGTGCTTGGATGTAGGTCGGATCCCTTTCCTGTGGGGGTTGGTTCTCCGCCAAGGCTGCGCTCTGTCACCTATCCTGTTTGTAATTTTCATGGACAGGATTTCTAGACGGAGTCGTGACCATGGCGGCGAGGGTATACGTCTTGGGGGGCTCAGGGTTGCGTCACTGCTGTTTGCAGATGATGTGGTTCTGATGGCACCATTGGTTCGTGACCTTCAGCTCTCACTGGATCAGTTCGCAGCCGAGTGTTCGGCGGCTGGAATGAGGATCAGCATCTCCAAATCTGAGGCCATGGTTCTCAGCAAGAAACCGATGGTTTGTACAGTCCAGGTAGAGAACGAGACTCTGTCCCAGGTGGAGAAGTTTAAGTATCTTGGGGTCTTGTTCACGAGTGAGGGAAAGATGGAGAAGGAAATCAGCCGGAGAATCGGAGCAGCTGGGGCAGTATTGCAGTCTGTCTGCCGCACTGTTGTGTTGAAACAAGAGCTGAGCCAGAAGGCAAAGCTCTCGGTCTACCGAGCTATCTACATTCTTACTCTCACCTATGGTCATGAAGTGTGGGTCATGACCGAAAGAATAAGATTGCTGATACAAGCGGCCAAAATGAGTTTCCTCAGAAGGGTTGCTAGCATCTCCCTTAGGTATAGAGTGAGAAGTTCAGTCACCCGAGAGAGACTCAGAGTAGAGCCGCTGCTCCTTCGCTTGGAAAGGAGCCAGTTTAGGTGGTTCGGGCATCTCGTGCGGATGCCTCACGAGGGCCTCCCTAGGGTCTCTGCTGGAGCTGTTGTCCCCGCGACCCGATTCCGGATAAGCGGTTGAAGATGGATGGATGGAAGTGTCAGAGTGTCCTCTATAGTTTATTACCTCTTTCAATACTTAAAGCTTTAATTTAATGCAGGAATGATTATTGAAATATTTTTTGATGATGATAAATTCACACTGAAGTAAAACGTGTAACAACCAGAGCTGTTCTTCCCCCACGTTGTCTCGTTAATGTGGGTTTTTACTGATTTGTTTTCCGTGTGCTGCGGAAGATACATGTACTTACCTTATCTGCATCTAAGGTCTTTCCGGGCTCTTTAATGAGGACACTCTGGTCAACAGCGCTCACCCCACAAAGAGAGTTTGGCTCGGCTTTCACTTGCAAGGTGGTTTCTTCTCCTGGGACAGCTGAAGATGGACGAAACTCCACCGAGACCTGGCAAACAACGATGCACACGTTTTACAATATGGATATCAGAAGTACTCTGTGAGCATAGGACCTAAACATGAATGAACTTACTTTGTCACTGAAGCATTTCTCAGTAGTGAACTCAGCACTGTGAGCAATCACAGTAGCACTAGGAAGCACAGCATATGCAACAATCTGGACAGCTGGTGCCATCGCTGGAGAAATGTGCAACTGGAACGTCGTCTCACCCTCAGTCACTGGAACATCAAAACTGATTAGGATCATCCGAAGGCTTATCTAGACTCACAATTCATGCCAGTCATTGCCCACCTGATTTTTCGTTTACAACAATCCGTTGAGCTCCTTGAAAGACAATCGTTTCTCTGGATAAGACCTGGATTGAGAGGACGATTGCTCTGTAAGTGTGCCTTACAACATACTATTATTTGGGAGGATACAGTTAGTAAAGTGACCATTTGTAAAATTCTAACAACAAATTAGTAGGTGACATGAGCGTATATGAGCGTACTGCACGGGATCAAACCCAAACCCTCTGCCACAAAAGTCAGAATGGTTTACCATTATACCAACAAGGATTAACATACTAATGATTAAATGCTGATATTGTATTCTCTTATTGGGGACAAGTGTAGAAGTGCTGAGAATAAGTTTGAAGTAAATGTTATATAAAATGCCTTGTCATTCATTAATGACACTGATATTTACACACTATTTTGATCCTCATGGTAATAGAAAGGTGTGCCCCTTTTCAGCTCAATACAGGACGCATACTTCTGTTTCTTGTTTGCTTTGCTGGTATCTGACCAATATCCAATCTCAATATCCAATTACTATTTTGTAATTGTTTCGGTTAACTTTTGATCCTTTATTTTTTTTAATTCCATCCATCCATCCATTTTCTACCGCTTATTCCCTTCGGGGTCGCGGGGGCGCTGGAGCCTATCTCAGCTACAATCGGGTGGAAGGCGGGGTACACCCTGGACAAGTCGCCACCTCATCACAGGGCCAACACAGATAGACAACATTCACACTCACATTCACATTTTTAAATTCCATTTATGTATTTTTTATGACTGAATACATCTATTTTTTTACAACAAACTATTAACTTTACAACTTTTCAACATATGTTTATCCATTTTAACTGGCAAAAAAATAGTACAATGGTACAAGTTAAACATGGAAAGTGGACAAACTATCAGTACGTGCTGGAAATTGGAGGAGGAGTAAGAATAAATAAGCTCTGCTTCTTTCTCTTCCTTTCGGACATGTTAAACTGTGAACGCATAAACATGTGATGTACTGCATGTAACTTTGTAATTAAAACATCACTATCACACACACAGCTGTGTTTTCTTCATACGGTAAATTATTACTTATAACTTGCGAGTTAAATTGTATTTTAAATTGCTGAATACGTATGTATTTGCTGGAAAGTCAATAACATAGCACATTTGCTACAATCATTCATATTCACACCAAGTATCCAATAAATATTTAACCTGCAAGTTTACGCCGATGTTGACTCACCAGATAAATGATATCTGCGGTGCCCTGAGACTCTCCAGCTACAGCATATCTGATGGTGATGTCCTCATCTGAGTGACAAGGAATGGTCTCCTTCATCTCCTTCACCTGCAGGTAGCTGGCTGTCTTCGTATGAGGATTAGGTTCTTGAACCAGGGACACCGTGTGCTCTCCAATTTCATAGTAAGAGGTTCCATAATCATTGTAAAGGTTTGGTGTACTGCTAACCTAAATGAGATAAAATTGAACATACATGCACTCATTAATGCTAAGACAGATATAAGCTTCGTAACACAAACCTGTATGCGTGTTAAATCTTAATTTAAACGCTAAAGATGTAGTAAAGCATGTTTTGAAGACCAGAAAGTAGCTTTTCACGTTCAATCAGTCTTCAATCAGTCTTTGCCAACATGTATTATTGTAATGCATATAAACTACTCACAAAAAGTCACAACTATTTAGGAGGAAATGCACTTCAATCTTTGCAGGTGAACTGAATATGAATTTACCAGAACTTTTAAATGTCCATCTCTTCAGTGTTTTAGTACTTTTTGCAAACCTTACTGTTCTCTAATAAGGAGCTGAATAGCACAATTAGGTTTTTTGTTCACTTTTCCAGACTTTGTATCTCTGTTACACAAAAAGAATAAAAAAATAATGCTTAACATTGTCTGTAGCATGTTCAAGAACAGACAGGAATCTCACAGACTTCCAACTAAAAACTGACTATGCCATGCTTTTATTTTGAAGGTAACTTTGCACTTAACAGAAAATCACTGTATGTACATTTTAATACTGTGTAAGTACTGTAGACAGTAGTTATGTTGCTGTGCAAGTGTACAGTATGTCAGTAAACCTCACCCCCTGATGCCTTAATGCACTTAAATCAAGTTGATAGCTCAGGTTTTTAGCTCGACGCCAAGCATTCTTGCACTCTCATTCGGTGGACCAAGGCTGGGGCTCTGGGTAGGACGCATTGGCTGGACCAGGTGGGTTACCCTAAAATATCCTCAACTGTGCAGTGCAAGTCGGGATCTGAAAATAGCCATAGCATGGTATAGTGCATGTCCAGCTTACGTCAGGTCACCTTGCACTGATTAACCAAATAATTGGCAGTATTATCCTTTGCATTTGTCGTTTCATGTTCATTTTTCAACTTAAAAAATGGGCTGGAGAAAAAGCCACCAAAATAACCTCAGGGGTTCATGCTTTCAGTGATGTCGAAAATGTGGTCATATTCCTTTTTTTTTTCTTTCATGTGTACTATTTATGGTTTGAAAGCTTGCTAATGTGCTTTTATGTTGAAGGTCGGCTCACAATTCTGTTCTTACTTACATATATACTTATGTCGCCGTAAAGGTAAGTAGTGTTTATTGAGAACGTTGCGAAACCATCCCTGTCTGTTCTGAGAGTCTTCTGGAGAGACGGCTTCCACCCCTGACCCTCCAGCAGGTACAAAACCATGCCGGCAATTGGAGTATTGTTGTAGTGGACTGCTTGAACCTGTTGGAAGAGCAAAGATCTGTCAGTTCACAATCATTCCACAGCCCCATCATGCGTGTTGCACTTACTTTTCCTTCCACATTTGATCCTTTCTCATAAATTTTAGGTGTATCCACAAATGACAGCTTTCCAATCACTTGGGAAATTTGAGTCGTTTTGGACTGTTTTTGTTCAATATCTGTACAAGAACAGAACATACATTTATTGTTGATGAGTCGTATGTACTTTATATCATTCAAATTGCATTTCAAAATATATAAAGATAAAAACTTGCCTGTCCCCATTTCTTTCACCTCAGCATTGACTTCCAGTACATTTTGAAATGAACCTAGGGAACTTTTTGTAAAATCGGACATCTTCACAGTGAAGGTGGCACAGCCTTTGTTGTTTGTCTGAAGAGTACAATGATATCATTTGCTATTTATAACCTCACCAGGGACGTGCAGTCAAGTAGAATATATATATATGATTGCATGAAATTGTATTCTGGGTGGAACTGAAATACTATTGCTTACTCTACCTGCTCTGTGTCCTCGTAGCATGGTGGTGGTATCTCAAAGTTATTATATCGGCCCTCAAAAGGAGAACCAAAATAGGTATACACCGGTCGACACACCTTAAGTGTGGCAGTACCTGCCACAGGCTGTCCATATGTGTACCTATCGATGTAAACAAAGAAAAAACATGTGTATTGTGTTGTCAGAGCAAAAACAATTACGCACCAAATGATGATTTAATGATTTCATACTACAGTAGATCCTCCATTATTCTGGGTTTGGCATTTGCTCCCTCACATATTAAGCGATTAAAAATGTTTTAATGGTAAATTACATACAAAAGTGGTCAGATTGCACTATCTGCAGGGGGAAAAAAAGAGTGCTGCAGCCAGGAATCCAACTGAGGATGTTGCCTCACAAGTCAGAATTCTCTCAACAGGAAGATGCTTTGACAGGACCTGATGATGCGTGACTGCATGGTTAATACCACAATAAATACACTTCAATAAAGATATTGACGCCTTGAGTATTGACAGATATCGATATTGATATGATTCGATATCAGCACAAATCATACTTGTTTTGTTTTGTACAAGTGGGGAATGTTAAAATAATAAGTGATAAGTAATAAGTGAATAAGTGAAATTAGTCACACAGAGAACAATGGCAGTTAATAAAAACATAACATATTTACTGTATTATCAAGAGTCTGGAATGGACTGTCTTTAACTCTAAGTTAAAGTGGAGAGGTAATATGTTATGGCGACACCTAGTGGCCACAACAATTCATTAAGCTAAGCTCATGACGCAGTAAGTTGAATGATGCAAACTCATTTGTTCCTGATACATTTATTCCCTTGGATACTTTGTATCTGTAAATAATATGCAACTACAATTAATTTATATTCATAATGACAAATGTCGGCCTTAGACTGCCATATTATACAATTAAAGACATGTATTTTGCATGTCCAACTCTTGTGCTATTGTGGGCTTAGCTGTTGTGTAGCTGTGATAGCTCCTGGGAACCATGCTTATCTTTTTGTAAATTACTTTCCTAACATGAAGGAAAAGACCAACCTGCATGCTTTTAGCAATTAACTGGCTGTCCAGCTTTGCACAAGTAAACACAATCCGATATCAATGTCAGAAAAGGACACCCCTACTTTATATATGCATTCTGATATTTTACCTTTAAAAAAAAAATACATGCACATGTGTTACGGCCAAGTATGCAAATAGATGATGTCATCATCTCCAGATGATGAGAAAATTCTGGCCAAAGACATAATTAAGGATGCTTGGCTTAGAGCAGGGGTGTCAAAGTCAAATGGACGGAGGGCCAAATAAAAAATTTAGCTACAAGCCGAGGGCCGGACTGTTCGAATGTTCATTGAAAAATTTTTAAATGACGCATATAGTCTAGTGAACCTAATTGAACCTACTGAAAACCTAACAAATATATTCCAATATGATCAGATAAATAAAGCAATATTTTCTTATGGCTCTGTCAGTAATCTTTAATTTTCAACAGACACAAAAGACAAATTTCCTTTATATAAAAATCCCCATAACATGAACATTAAATGAAAGAAACCGGTATTCAAGGCACCATCAGTAGCCTATATTTTCTATTTTAGCAAAAGTGGGCTAAATTTACTTCAAAGAAAAAAACAATAATAGCAATTTTCTATCATCCACTCAACTGAAATATTTTTAAAATATAATTAAATTGAAATACAATAAAATAAAGTGCAAAAATCTATAAATCAAAAACAACACTTTGTTTAAGGAGAAGTAACATGCAGTGAAAACAAATATTAAACTTTAACTTTTAAACTTGAATTGAGTAAAAACTCTAAATATGTGATTGCACAGTAATGTTCACATTAAACCCCCCTCCTCCCTCCGTGGGAGGGAGGCGAGTTGGGTGCCCGAAACCCCCCGCTGGTTTCGGCCCGCCCCTTGGCGCGCGTGGCACGGCGGGCTCCGCGACCCGACGGCTGGCCCTCGTGGCTTGACGGCGGGCGCGTCCCGACGGGCCGCGCGTAGGGGTCAAACGCAGAAGTCTCAGGGCCTCGTGGTGAGGGGGTGGCCTGCGGGTTTCGGCCCGCTTGACCCCCCCGCTCCGCTTGGCGCGCGCGGCACATGACGGGTTCCGCCACCGACGCTCGGGCTGCAGCCCGACGGTGGTGCGGGCCCGGCGGTGACGCGCGGTTTGGGGAAACAAAGCAGAAGTCTCAGGGCCTCGGGGCCGGGTTTCGGCCCGCCCCCTTGGCGCGCGTGGCACGGCGGGCTCCGCGACTGACGGCCGGGCTGCAGCCCTTCGGCCGGCAGGCGCGTCCCGGCGGGCCGCTCGCCCCCTTTCGGAACCTTGGACCGGCATCCGCTTGGTGCGTGTAAAAGATCTGCGGTCTAAAAAAAAAAAATAAAAAAAAAAAAAAAAAAGATCTGCGGTCTGCGGGCCGGTTCTAATAATAAATCAAGATCATCCCAAGGGCCGTAAAAAACCTTCTCGCGGGCCGGATATGGCCCGCGGGCCTTGACTCTGACATATGTGGCTTAGAGTATAAAAAATAGGCATTTTTAGCGGTATGTCTGTCATTCACCTTTCACCATTTGCTTGAGGTCTAAGAATGTAAACCCTGTGATAAAGAAGATCTGCTGTATACATTAAAACCTCAAATATTTGTACTTACTGTGCACACACGTCAAAGATGATGTTATCCTCTACGACTGTCACTTCATCCGGTCCTTCTATTGTTACATCAAACTTTGGCAAAACTAGAGACAAATCATGGTAAAAATTATTATGTATTCATTTCTAAGAATCCCAATGCAAAAAAGGTTTAAAGGACAAAATATTACCATATTTCTCCACTTTAAAGCTCTGGAATATTATCGATTCCTCCACCTCCACCATGATTTGGTACTCTCCTTCCTGCGCCTCCGAGTTCAGGGAGTGAGAGAGCTGCAAAATTTTACTGCTGGATGTTTCGTTCAGCCACTGTCCAATGAGGTTCCTGTTTGGATCCTTGTTACATAAAAGGAAATAAAAAGATAGAGTTACCCCATATTTATGCATACAATCCACCCTGAAAGTAAAGTGCAACCTACTAATAAAAGTCTCAATCAAAGTATTTGTGATTTAAAGAATATTTAGAAAACAAACAAACATTGAAATCGCATAAAAGTTACAATATATATGATGTAACATGACAATAGTACTAAATTAAAGTTAAAAAGGTTAAATACACCTTTTTAATTAGGCTTTTTACTGATCATGTTCAATTCTTAGGATCTTAATTTGTAATCTGCATTTTTCTATTTCATTTATTGCTACTATTACTACTATTATTCTCTCAATGTTATGTTTTTAATGTATTATTCTTATTTTATTTTAGATATTTTAAAATATGTTTTATACTATTTTTGAGATGGCGTTAATTTGAGTATTTCCCCAAAGTGGACGTCTCAAAGGTAGTGTTTTCCCTTAGTCCTTAGTGCCAGGCCATATTTTTAATAGTGCTATGTGTGCGTGTGTGCATGTGTGAAATTAGAAATGAGTGTGTTGTTTTAACATTTTAATTAGAGGTGGGTAGATTGATTCAAATATTGATAATATTTATACCAGTATCAGATCAATACTAGCAGGATGATATAGATATTTTTTAAGTGGCTTCCATGTTTAGTCACACAAATATCGATGGGATTTACATTGTTGATTTGGTTATATCGGTAATACATTTTTTGTGCTGATTACAAAATCAGGGAATAAGTTACTGCACATAGTAAGGCTTTGGGGGCAAAAAGACAAAATAATATTTGCGTTTGTTTACTGCTCAAACATTTATATGTAATAAAATGAAATAATCTTACCTCAATCGTAATGGTTTTGTACTGCAAACAAAGAAGGGAAAGATTAGTTTAGATTTGCTGCCTTTGTGAATAAGAAGAAAGATAAAGAAAAAGAAGAAAGATAAATGAGAAAATAATTATGTTAACACATCATCATCATCTGAAAATGAGACAAAGTGAAATTAAATATTACAGCAGATTGAAGTAAACAAGAAGATCTGAAATTGTAACAACAAATTGCCGTTATTGAGCTGAACAGCGCACACATGTACAGTATGTGAATTGCAACCAAATCCAGCAATATACTTCAATCTGTTACCATTCTTAAGGTATTATCCATTTAATAATCAACTGTACAATGTTTCTGTTTTTGGAACTCATATATGTATTATTTATTACATAAATACATAAATACAGTATGTATATATATTATATATTTATATTTATATAATAAAGTAAACTAAAGTGTGTGATAAATAAAAAGTAAATCGTTAAGCACGTTCAAAAGTAAAATAAAACATGAACAAGGTGATGGAAAATACTAGTTTAACAACATATCAACGAACTTAATTTGACATACATGTCATGTTATGTCTACCACATATTACATGGTACAAAGTACATTCAATATTAACTGCGGTGAATACCATACCGCATATTAAAACAATTATTTATTTCACTCATTTGGCACTCACTATTACTTTATTGCTATGGTGACTCTGCATGACCTAACACCTTCAAGAAGGGTCACTTCATCACATGACTTGTATATTTTGCTCTTAACCTGAGTGGTCAGTATTTACAGTCGCATAGTTTGTAAGTAACATTAAAATAAAGACACATCAGAATAAACACTCACCATCTGGAAGGCAGGTCTGAACTTGGTGTCCAGGGATACAACTCGGAATTGCACTGAGAGGGGAGGGGCACAAGTGACATATTGTTGAATATTCTATCCAATAAGACAAAATATTGTTTTTAATCACTTTATAAGACATTAACAGCGTGTAATGAAGATAGTAAGACAGATGACTTTTGGGCAGCTGTTCAACTCATTACAGGCTTACTATATTTGCAGTAGGATGCTGTGCCTGATTAATTTGATATCTTAAAGCAGCCATATAGAACAATCGAACTAAAACATGAGTTCTTACTCGCTAGCATTAGCTCATAGCTAGAGATTTAACGTAACTGGATTTAGGCATAACGGGGACGGCGTGGTGAAGTTGGGAGAGTGGCCGTGCCAGCAATCTGAGGGTTACTGGTTCAATCCCCACCTTCTACCATCTTAGTCACGTCCGTTGTGTCCTTGAGCAAGACACTTCACCCTTGCTCTTGATGGTCCTGGTTAGCGCCGTGCACGGCAGCTCCTGCCATCAGTGTGTGAATGTGTGTGTGTGAATGGGTGAATGTGGAAATAGTGTCAAAGCGCTTTGAGTTCCTTAAAAAAAAGGTAAAAAAGCACTATACAAGTACAACCCGTTTACCATAACTTTGTTTTTCCAACCATGGGAAGGAAGAAAGTGAGCGTAAAAGACAATGCTGAAAAGAAGTGGATATTTATTAAATTAAAGAAAGAAATAATTAAAAAACCTGACAAAACGTGTAGCTGACTTGGAAAATCATAGCACTGCTAGTCTGCACCATACTGAAGCAGTTGTTTGTAGTACATTCCATTGTAAGCTCTATTGTACCAAACGCTCTAAACACAGAAATGTTCCAAACCACAAAAATATTTTGTGCTTAATAATAAAAAAAATTGACATACTTTCCTTCTGACATTGATGGCAAGAAAAGATAGTATACTATTGTGTTAAAAATAGATGAATAGATTGTTATTATAATGAAACCAAAGGTGTGCACACACAAAATCCATTTGTAATTGTTAGAATGTTATTGGTCAAGGTTATTGCTGCAATAATCTATACATTACGCATTCCTTTTAGAAAAAATGTATATCTCAAGTCAAAACGGACTTAACTGGGACAAAATGGATAATGAGGTTACCTGTTTGTCCTGGGAGGTAGATGGGTTTATCTGTTTGCACGAAGGTCATCGGTTCATAGACCTTGATCAAGACTTTACTGACCTCTCGTGAGTAGAATTTTGCACCTTTTACCTCCACGACAAGTTCCCTTATCTCTTCATTGCTGTTTGGAAGCGGAACCTGGTTGCAGAAACGTATATATTCACCATATAGAAAAAAAAAAATAAAAATATTGGAAGAAAAATTCAACCGACCTTAAAACTGATGCACTTATGGAAGTCTTCGCCGGATGCCTCATTGAAGAGGATAATATTTGCTTCTTTAGAGTTTAAAGAGACAGTCATAGTCAGAAGGTCATTGACTTGCAGAAGACTGGCACAGAAATTGGTGTCAGCTCCAGCTTCTAGAATTGTCGGGATTCCAACCAGGTAGTGTCTATGTTTGCAGAACCACATTGAATAAGAAATTGAATCACAATTTATTTGGAAACAATGTGTTAGCAGGGTGTAAAAAGTGAAGTAAAACTCACGGTTTTGCTTCTGTGTGACCAACACACATCCAGCTGAAGACCACACACCATGTCCACGTCAGCGACAGAGTTCTCAAGGTCCCCATGGTTAACCTGGAGGATGCTCAATGTCTGCTTGGGCTATATAGTCGCTGATACGAAGTTCCACCCCTGTCACACACCCAAGTATTTGGAAAATTTGGGGAATAATCTTCTTTTGATGGGACTTGTTTCACAAGAAAAACCTGTACTTGTCCAATGTGGTTGTTTTTGTAGTCATTGTTATAATTCAGTTGCATTGAATGGGGTCTCAAATCTGAGTTGACCGGACAATACAGAGTGGACCGGTCTGCATTCTGTGTCTGTAAGCTAAAGGTAATAAACTGGAAAAGTTCTTAATTTTTATGTCAGAAATGTCTTACAAAGCATTATTTCCACAACACACTGATTGTCCATCTGTTTTTACTTATTTAGCACAAACAAAAGTTTGCTGAATAGTCCCGTACATTTCAATTTAGACCTCATGTAAAATATTTTTCTTGCACACCATGTGAAAATGACATTTTTAAAAAAGCCTGTAAAGAAGGGCAAAATCTTAGAGTTTCTCTGGGAAAACAGGAGGGATGACAAGTTTTGCGACAGACAGGTTCTCAATTAAGATTCAAGTTGAGTTCGATTTCAGAGCTTTTACTTTAAAGCACTATGAAACAAAATATATAGCAATAAAGAATGTCAACAAAATAATTTATATGTAAAAATGTACATGGCAATATTGGAATATGACAAACAATCAACTAAGATGTCCATAATTCCACTTAAACAGCTGATAAATTAAAAGCATAAAATATTTACAGGCAAACATTTTCTAACAAAAGATTAAAACATTTTTTCCGAGGTGTGTGGGACTCAACTAGTTAACACGCCTAATTACCAAAAAAGCACGCAAACATGCACACAGACCCAGAATTCTAGTGCTTGACCCATCTCCTTTTAATATAGCGTAACTTTGTGTTTGGTCAGTAAAAACTGCAGGGGACCTTTTTGAAAAAGTGCAGGGGACATGTCATTTGGGCCGCGCTTCAGAGACCTCTTCTCTAGTGGCAGCAACAACAGGAGCTGTGTTTCCACCAGTTTTTTGCAAAATAAAAGTTATTTATTCTAAGAATTTCAACAAAGTGCTTTGTAGGTGTTTTAATTAGACAGTGTGTTGTGTCATGAGCCGTAATTCTCGTAAATGTTTATATAGTGCTATTCTTTAGAGACTTAATGTGCCATGTAAATGCAAAAAAGTTTTTCCACCATGTTTTTGCGACACACTTCTATATCGACACGTCTAAAAAAAACACCTCATGAGAGCATTAAAATGTTTTAGCGATATTTAAGAGTTTTTTATTTTTTTAAATATGGGTATTTCCAATACCAGTTTTTTATTGCAATATTTAGATTTTGCGCATTTGTAGAGGTAATAAAAACACACCTAGTGTCTGTGTAAAGATCATTCTGACTGACTTTCATCCTTGGAAATGTTATTAGTTGACATAGAAAGGATTTTAAAATGCTTTTAAATTTGATAGAAATTATAGTTTTTCAAATTAAAATGTTGACTTAAAATTAAAATATTGTGGGGGGGTTTCATGTTTTTTTGGTGTTTTAAACTGATGAAAGCATCAAGGAAAATCATAAAAATGGAAATGTACATGATTATATTATGTATATTATCAATATAGTTTGTGCTGAATGAGTAAGAATTTCGGAATTGCACATTTAGAACAGATGTAAGGTGCAGCGAGTTGTGGAAATAATTTGAAAACTAAGAATGCCTGAAATGAAGACAAAACTGGTTCAGTCGATGACCTTTCCAAAGAGGTCAGATCCTTCCTCAGATAGTCATGTGTTACCAAAACTTTCAGGGAAACCCCTTGTTCTTCACGTCTTACCAGTAAAACGCTTGGCCCCCAGTGGTATGGGAACAGTGAAAAACTAAATTGGCATAAAAGGGTAGAATAAAATAACTTAAATTTGGAAGTAATAACATTACATTACATGTGATCTAAAATGTTATAATTTTCTATCAAAAGCGTAAATGTGCTCTCGCGACTTTTGCGATTGTGCAGTTATTTTAAAGCTAATTGGTAATTATGGGTTTATATTTATTAGGACTGTAAGAGCTTGCTAGAGCTTTTATTTTCTTTCATTTCACTTTGTTGTCTGTGAAGCACTTTGAGTCTGCCTTGTGTATGAAAAGCGCTATACAAATAAAGTTGCCTTGCCTTGCCTTGCCTTCGTCTCCTTGTTGTGTGCGCAGTTGTGCACTGCACTCTCCAAAAGCCGTAGATGTTATTGTCACATATGCATGTACAGTAGATGGCAGTATTGTCCTGTTTAAGAGTGTCACAACATTGCTGTTTACGGCAGACGAACTGCTTTACGGTAGACGAAAACGTGACTGCTGTTGTTGTGTGTTGTTACCGCGCTGGGAGGACGCTAATGAAACTGCCTAACAATAAACCCACATAAGAAACCAAGAACTCGCCCTCGATTATTCTACAGTTATAACGTGATTGGGCAGGCACGCTGTTTATATTGTGGGAACGCGGACATGAAAACAGGCTGTCCTCACTCAGGTCCGCATGGAGCTGGAGGGGGCGTGGCCTCCAGCTCCGCCTGAATTTCGGGAGAAAATTTGTCCCGGGAGGTTTTCGGGAGAGGCGCTGAATTTCGGGAGTCTCCCGGAAAATCCGGGAGGGTTGGCAAGTATGCACCTGTCTCATGCATCAGGCGTAACTATTCTAACATTGTCCACTAGTGCGTGTTGATGTCACCACGCAGCCAGCGTATATCTAAATATCACATCACTCTTCTTTTGTTTTGTTTTTTAAAGACAACCTGTCTATCAAATGGACACTAACACAGGTTCTTATACAACTTAAGTTATTCTTGTAAACTTAAAATTACTGCCTTGAAATCACAAGTGTGGACACTCAAAAATATCAACATCATATTTCACATTGCATACACTTGTTGATACAGAACATATGATAGACATTCATAAACACAACCTGGCTAAACAAGATATTGAAAGGATATATTTTCTTTGCATGTATCCGTAAACTCTAAATAGTCCATTCATAGTCACGCAGATAGGCTGGAGGATGCCTGTGCTGCCTGACTGGATATCTAGGCGGTGTAGGTGCTGGTTCTGAGTGATCATTGCCATCATCAGGATCAGGATCCACGTCGTAGTCGAGTGGTGGCAGTCGGTCTTGCTGCGCCATGGGATGGATCTTCTTGAAGAACAAACTGTCCCTAGTGATGGTATGGTCATTCCGTTTAGCTGTCACCATGGAGCCTTTCACGTTAGTGACTGTGAGTGGTTCCTTGCTGTACGGTGTTGTGAACTTGTTCTGTTTCATTTGACGACAAAGCACAATGTCACCTGGCTTGATGTAAGCTGGTGCTGCATGTCGTTGCTCATCAGAACGGTACATCATTTTGGCTTTTTCCTCAGTAGCTGCTGAGCAGGCTGATGGTATCTTTGTATTCATGTGTCGTTGGAACATCAACTCTGCCGGAGATCTTCCTGTCGTGCAGTGTGGTGTAGCTCGGTACTCACGTAAGAAGATGTTTATTTGTTGCTTCAATGGGATGCCTTGCATCGGAGCGATACGAATCACCTTCCCAATCGTACGCATGAATCTTTCTGCTGTCGCATTTGCTTGTGGCCAAAGTGGTGTTATTTTTCTGTGATGGAATCCCATGTATTGAGCAAACTGGGAAAGCTGGGAACCATTAAATGGAGGTCCATTGTCTGTCTTCACAACACGTGGTATCCCAAACATTGAGAAGATGTTGTCCATGCGGGGTATCACCACACTGGAGGAAATTGCATGTAGAATGTCCACTACTGGATACCATCAGGTATTCTCCGGATGGGAGAGGTCCATAGAAATCTGCACTTACTGAATGCCATGCAAAACTCCGGTAGCTTGGACATTTTGAGTGGCTCAGTCCTGGTGACTGGAGTGTTAGCCTGACAGGCTAAACCGGTTTTGATGATTGTCTCTGCTTGTTGATCAATGCCTGGAAACCACACTTTTTCTCTGAGCAGGACCTTTGTCTTGGCAATGCCTTGACGGCCTTGGTGAGCAAGTTCCAGGACATGACATTGTAGAGATGATGGAATTACAATCCTACAGCCTCTGAGTATGAGGTCCTCGCTTGCTGACAGTGTGAGTTCATTTCTGACATGTCTGTACTGCTGAAGTATAACAGCATGCGGTACTTTGTCAGTGATTGTGTGCCATGAATTGTTCTTAATATGTGCACCGACCTGTTGCAGAATGTCATCTTTCAGTGTCTCTGCTTTGATGTGGTCCAGCACCATTGCCTTGGGCGTAGCCAACTGCGATATGAAGTTGACATATTCCTCTGCAATCTTGGAAGCTCTCGTGCTTCCGAAAGTCTGAGCTGTAAGCGGATGTCGAGACATGTAATCAGCAGGATTGTCAGCTCCCTTCCTGTAGACAATCTTAAAGTCGTAGGGTTGAAGTGAAGTCCCCATTGCTTTATCCGGGCAGGTGGCTTGGACTTTGGGTTGTTCCATACCAGCTCCAACGGTTTTTGGTCAGTCACAAGGGTAAACTGATTACCGTAGAGGTATAGGTGGAAATGCTCACAGCTCCAGATGATCGCTAGGGCCTGGCGTCCACAACAAGTTCAGTGTCCTTTTTCGGATCAAAGTAGGACATGGTAGTGTCGCTGGTGAGGCGCTCCTTGAGTGCTTGTAGCGCAGCTGAATGCTCAGAACCCCAAGTCCAAGGTGCTACTTTCTTGGTGAGCTCTCTGAGCGGTGCAGTGATGGTAGAGAAGTATTTGCTGAACCTGGAGCAGAAGTTTGCCATGCCGAGAAGGCTTCTGATCTCGGCAGGGTCTTTGGGCTCTGATGCTCAATGTATGGCTGCCACTTTGCGAGGGTCAGCTGAGATGCCGTCAGCTGAGAAGATGAAGCCAAATCATTCCAGTCTTTGCTTGTTAAATTCGCACTTGTTGCGATTCAGATTGAGTCTGCAAAAGACTGCCCGCAAAGCATCGTCATGGGCTTTCTGGGATGAACTGTACACAATTATGTCATCACTTAAATTCTTGACACCAGGGATGCCGTGCAATACCTGACAGATGGTGTTCTGGAAGACTTCAGCAGCCGACGATATGCCGAAGCTCAGTCTTTTGTACCGTCTCAGGCCTAGGTGAGTTGTAAAGGTGATGATGTAACGGCTATCCGGGTGTAGCTCCAGCTGATGGTAGCCTTTGTTGAGGTCCAATTTTAAAAAGATATGTGCATCGTTTAGCTCATGGATCACGTCGTCCATCGTGGGCGTGAGGTGACGTTCACGTTGTATTGCCACATTTGCTTGTCGAATGTCAACACAGATCCTTACTTGATCCGGGTCTTTAAGCTTTGGTGGGGTAACTATTGGAGAGACCCAAGGTGTTGGTCCTTGATTATGTCGTCCTCTTCCAGCTTTCGTAATTCCTTTTCGACCTTCTGTCGGATATGGAATGGCACCCTTCTGTGTGGTTGACACGTTGGCTGTACATCTGGATTAATGTGTAGCTTCACACTGAAATCCTTGAGCTTGCCTATCCCAGTGAACAGCATACTTGCCAACCTTGAGACCTCCGAATTCGGGAGATGGGGGGGTGGGGGTGGGGGCGTGGGGCGGGGGCGTGGTTAAGAGGGGAGGAGTATATTTAAATATATATATATATATATATATATATATATATATATATATATATATATATATATATATATATATATATATATATATAAGAAATACTTGACTTTTGGTGAATGTGAATATATATATATATATATATATATATATATATATATATATATATATATATATATATATATATATATATATATATATATACAAGTATTTGTTATATATATATATATATATATATATATATATATATATAAGAAATACTTGTATATATATATATATATATATATATATATATATATATATATATATATATATATTCACATTCACCAAAAGTCAAGTATTTCTTATATATATATACATATATATATATATATATATATATATATATATATATATATATATATATATATATATATATATATATGTATATATATATAAGAAATACTTGACTTTCAGTGAATTCTAGCTATATATATATATATATATATATATATATATATATATATATATATATATATATATATGTATTTATTATATATATAAATAAATGAATTACTTGAATTTCAGTGTTCATACATTTACACATATACACACACATAACACTCATCTACTCATTGTTGTACCGTATTTTCCGCACCATAAGCCGCCCCGTGTTGTAAGCCGCACCTTCAATGAATGGCATATTTCAAAACTTTGTTTACTTATTAGCCGCCCCGTGTTATTAGCCGCACCTACGCTACGCTAAAGGGAATGTCAAAAAAACAGTCAGATAGGTCAGTCAAACTTTAATAATATATTACAAACCAGCGTTCTAACAACTCTGTTCACTCCCAAAATGTAATGTGCAAATGTGCAATCACAAAAATAGTAACACTCAAAATAGTGCAGAGCAATAGCAACATCAATAACTCAACGTTGCTCATACGTTAGTGTCACACAACACACAAAATAAACATTTAAAGCTCACTTTCTGAAGTTATTACTCATCCACAAATCCCTCGAATTATTCTTCTTCGGTGTGCTTCACTTGTTTTTTGACACCATCTGTGATGTGGACGCGCATGCAGTCATAGATCAACAGGGACGGAGCTGCGTGAAAAAAGTCACCCGGTCTCTTCGCACATTTTTTCTTCATCCATCCATCCCTTCGAGTTAGCTTTTATGATGACGCCGGCTGGAAAGTTCTCTTTTGGCAAGGTCTTCCTTTTGAATATCACCGTGGGTGGAAGTTTCTGGCCGTTAGCATGGCAAGCTAGAAACCACAGTGAAGGACGACTTCTCATTCCCTGTGGTGCGAATATTCACCGTATGTGTTCCCGTTGTATCCACAGTGCAGTTCACATGAATATCAAAAGTCAGTGGAACCTTGTACGCGTGTCTCTTAGTAGGAGACATTTTGTGGTCTTTACAGAAACACACAAATGAAATGAAACGTAATATCCGCACGCTTCTTCTTCTATGGGGGCGGGTGCTCACCTTGGCGGTGCTTACAGTAGAAGAAGAAGCGCTTCCTCTTCTATGGGGGCGGTTGCTTTCCGTAGAAGAAGCGCTTCCTCTTTTACGGGGAAAAAAGATGGCGACTGTTTACCGTAGTTGCGAGACCTAAACTTTATGAAAATAAATATTAATATTAATCCATATATAAGGCGCACCGGGTTATTAGCCGCACTGTCAGCTTTTGAGAAAAATTGTGGTTTTTAGGTGCGGCTCATGGTGCGGAAAATACGGTACTTGAAAGTGCAATGCTTTGCAGCCAGAAGCACAGCCTTTGAAGGAGCATAGGTGTGGGCAGCATCTGTGAAATTTATTTTGCAGGAAAGGAGTGAGTTAAGGGTTGACTTGTCCATCCTCGTTCTATTCTCTGTCACTATTTTTCTAACCATGCTGAACACCCTCTCTGATGATGCATTGCTGTGTGGCATGCACAAAAGTGCTTTCATCAAATGCACGAGAGTCTGGAATCTTCCATCTCTCACTAGCATGGCCCAAAACCGGTCAATCTTTGCTTCCTGAGGAAGATCTTCACTGCCAAGCACTTGGTACTCCACTACTTCTTCCCGGAGGCTATCCAGGTCCAATCGCAGCTGCGGCAGACTTTTTCCTAGCTCTATAACTGCAAATGAAAATGAGCAAATTAAGCACAAGTGAGCTGGGGATATAATTATTTCTCTAGTCTTATCCTCTATAACTTCTGAAGTTGATTTTTAAACAACTACCACCATCAATTAAAAAAGGGGATGCACCTGAGTTTGGGGAAAATTGATGCCGTGACTCTGGGTCCAACACGGTCAGGTTTTGGAGGATGATGTTGTCGAGGGGGAATGTAGTCATCATCTTTGTGGTCACAGCTACAAAAAAGTCTCTCACTGCCCTGTGACACATGATCAGATCAAAAATTACAGCCATTGTATGATGGGATATCAGTTAGTTAGCTCTTAGAAGGTAAGCTGATTTGGATAACACAATAATCATGTTTACTTGATCATCATTGGGACAGAGGAGGAAAGTTCATCCATGTTGTCCTCCAAGAGGCTTTGTGCAGCTGCTCCAAGAAAGAGTTCGTTGTCTGGCAACTGTAGGCTGGCATCCTTGAACTTTATGTCCTTCAGTGGGACATCAGCAATAAAGCTGGCAGGGAGAAATCTTCCCATTATTCTTCTCACCAGGCTGGTCATCTCCCGGTGCAGCCGATGAACCTTCACTCCTTCAGCCTAGAAACACATTGATTATCAGTTATAAAAAAAATTATGATAACACCATTATTTATTATCATAATTATTTAAGTTAATCTTTTGATAGGCTGGCTAACCTGAAACATAACATTGAACTTTGCCGGTGGTTTCAGAGCCTGGGAGAGGAAGAGGAAGAAGAACTTTGTCTTCTTGCTGGTTAAATGTTCAGCCAGTGTATCTTCACCTAGCCAGGCTTCTCCACATCCTCATGACTGGCAAAATATGCCTGCAGTGCATCCCACTGGATGAGCACCCGGTTTATGCAAGTCAGCAGGCTGAGCCACCTGGTTGCACAGTATCGGAGTATCTTCAGAGTTTCTGAGTCTGTGAACTCCACAAACTCTCTGAAGATTTCGCAACGTTTGGCATTGAAGTTGAGAAAGGTTAAAAAAAAAAAATAGGAAAGAAATTGTTAAATAATGAAAAGCAAGGGAACCAATATGACATCCATCTGTCAAAATGTGGCACAGAGGCTCTCTTTTAACTTATGTGCAAGTGTAACATGCAGCATATCAATATGCTTACCTGATGTCAAAGTGAGCATATATACTGCTGAGGATGTCTTCAATAGGCTGGTGTAGAGCCCTAATGCCACATCCTGTGGCCAGCTGGACCAGATGACAGATGCACCCCATGTCAATTAGGGATGGCTGCATGTCTTTGATTCTGCTGACAACAGAATTGTGCTTCCCCTTCATGACATTGGCATTGTCACTATTACATGCCACAACGTTTCTCCAGTCAATTTTTCTGTCACTAGGAATAAACAAAGTACAACATTACTTATTAGTGGTCTGTCTCCTAGCATATTGTAATGTATTTACATTTACACATTAGCGACTTTACATTTACCTTAGCACTGTGTTCAGTGACTCAAAGAGGTTCTGTGCTGTGCCAATGTTGCACACTGGCATGTGCAGAAACTTCGTCACCACCTCCTGAGTTTTTGGATCGCAAACCCTGGCCAATATTACAAACTCCTTTAAAAAAAATATATATATATATATACATATATATATATAAATATATCTAGAAAGCAATTTTCACAGCAGCCACAAAGTTACTTTACAAGAGAAGTGTAAATACAAAATACATACTTTATCCGTGTTTCTGCTTGTGCTTTCATCACACATCAGACCAAAGGGTTGGTTTTGGCAAAGTTCGATCACTTCCTTGTCCAATTCCGGGGCAATGGCACCTATCAAATACACAGTAATGAAAACACAGTTGCTCTACTAACTGCACTGTGCTTGCTGCTTACTTATTAAAAAAAAACAACAACACTTACCTTTCACTATTTGAGTGGCCTTTGTTCTGCCATTTGCGTACTGCGAGTGAGCTCTGAATCCGGGAACATATCCTTCACGGATTTGTTGTAGACATCCGCAAATGAGAACGGGATGTTGCTTCCAGCTGTCAGCATAGCCATCTTTGTCTCGGCATATGTTACACCATCGGGTCTCCATTTAGCGAGGTAGCCCATAATACTGGGCTGGGACCGGTGCTGCATTGCCGACGCTTTGTGCTTCGCTGTCCATTCATGACTGAGTATATCCGTTCGGCCACCATGTTCAATGGAGAAGTCTGTTCTACAAAATTTACAGGCAACATACCCCTTCCCCTTCGAACTGCCCTGGATAAACTGAAATTCTTGTTTCCATTCGTTTTGTAACTTACAAGCGTATTTCTTCATCTTACTTGTCGTCGGCGTCGCCATTGCTGTATCTTCCTCGTCCGCATGGAGCTGGATGGGGGCGTGGGCTCCAGCTCCGGCTGGAAATCGGGAGAAAATCGGGAGAAAATTTGTCCCGGGAGGTTTTCGGGAGAGGCGCTGAAATTCGGGAGTCTCCTGGGAAAATCGGGAGGGTTGGCAAGTATGGTGAACAGTTCTGGGTAACTGTCAATCAGGTGATCTGACACCCTCCTGATGGTGGGGTCCACAGCTTTTACAATATGGATTAATTCAAGCTTGCTAGCTGTGTCATAGCTCAAAAGAGAGTGTCCACTGCACTTCAGCACATAAAAGGTTGATTGCATCTTTCTGCCCTTTACTTTCACACAGCACTCAAAAACACCAATAATAGGCAAAGCATGTTTGGACCCATATGAAAAAATTTTCATTTTGGCACTCATTTCTGGCTGTGGCTTGAGCATATTGTATATGTTTTCACTAATAATGTTAACTGCTGCTCCAGAGACAATCAACACTTCAACTTGCACATCATTGAGCAGTATGTGTGTTCTGGGGTGTTTGGGGCAGGCTTCACCATTTACTGAAAATACATACTGATCATCACTGCTTGATGAATCCCTGCATGTACCACAGTCTGATGCAGTCACTCGATTTACACGTCTAGTGTTTTCCTGTTGTCCAAATGTGGTGTCTTTATTGTGATCATGACGTATATTTCTGTCTTGAGCTGATTTTCTTTGATTTGAGCGGCATACCTTTGCAAAATGGTTTGGTTTTCCACTTGCATTGGAGTCCTTGCCTTTTGCTGGACAGTCTCCTCTGTGAGGATATCTCCCCCCACAGTTTCTGCATTCAGTGTCTTTGTTATAATTTTTATTTCCCCTCTGATCACTCACTTGTGGTTTATACTTGTGTTCAAGCGTGTTAACAGCAGCGGATGCACCTTGTTCTATGTCCAAACTTTTTCCACTGATATAGATTTTTGTTTTACCTTTAGGCCTCCCGGGGACCATAAAGGGTCTCAGTTATTAAAATGTAAAAAATAAGTCAAATTATTATGTTTTAAATTTATTTAACGCTTACAGTCTCTATATCAACTTCAGGTTGATATAAAGTAATAAAAAAAAGGTTTTGTGTATTTTCTGTCAAAGACAACCTTGTTTTTTAAAGTAAAACTGAAATATGCGGTATTTAGCAATTAGGGCCCTAAAAGATAAATAATACAGGACACTATTGATTTTAATTCTTTAATAGTTTTGAGTAATCACAGTGAAGTTAAATAAAATCCCACTAAATATATTTGGGAACCAAAAGGTCCCCCACTCATAAAGTGATACATTTTTATTAGTTTTTGTTTTACTTTCAACACTTAAGTTACAAGATCAACGTCAGATATATCTGTCGATTTTACATTTGAACTATTATTTTGTTTGTTTTATGCTCTTTTGACAAATAAAATATTGATATATTTATATGGCAACAACACAATGTATGCAATATTTTCCACATAAAACATTTTAAAGTGAAATATTTTAAATAATTGGAGCCTTGAATAGGTCAATAATTCAATATAACATAGAATTTGTTTTATTCTTTTTTTGAGCAATGGCAAAAAAATAAAAATAAAGATAGACACAAGAAAAAAACAGCCTGCATGACAGCTTTGTGTCAACATTGCAACATTTTCTAGTTAGATTTCACCTCATTCCACTTTTTTTAATCCATCCATCCATTTTCTACCGCTTGTCCCTTTTGGGGTCGCGGGGGTGCTGGAGCCTATCTCAGCTTCAATCGGGCGGAAGGCGGTGTACACACAAGTCGACACCTCATCACAGGGACAATTTTTTTAATGTTTTTTTTTATTTTTGCAATAGCATTTCCAGAATGTGTAAACAATTAGCTGCGGGCCGCACTTTGGACATCACTGTTCTATGCCCTCTGCTTGCTGTTCTGATATTTCTAACGTTCTCCCAAAATTCAGCAGCGCTTCCAGCGTCATTTCAGGGTCTCTGAGCGCCCTTCTGCGGATTCTCGAGGAAATGCAGCTCTGAATGAGCTGTGCTTTTATCTCACTGTCCATATCGATAAATTCACAGTCTTTGGATAGCAATTCAGGATGCCACCCGAACGCCTCCCTAGGGTGGTGTTTAGTGTACGTCCGACCGGTAGGAGGCCACGGGGAAGACCCAGGACTCGTTGGGAAGACTATGTCTCTTGGCTGGCCTGGGAACGCCTCGGGATCCCCCGGGAAGAGCTGGACAAAGTGGCTGGAGAGAGGGAAGTCTGGGCTTCCCTGCTTAGGCTGCTGCCCCCGTGACCCGACCTCAGATAAGCGGAAGAAGATGGATGGATGGATAGCATGCGTAACCTCTTGTGATATGTGTCCAGATTTTCTCCCGGTTGTTGTGTGGCTTTCCTAAACTTGTACACAAGATATTGAGGGTTTTTCTTAGGGGTGAAATATCCATCAAGTTTTGTTTTTGTTGTTACAAAATCATCATCTTCGCCCGCAAGCGTGTCATATATGTCATGCACACGTTCCCCAGCTAAGTGCAAAGCCCTTTTTTTTCTCTATCATTCACAATGTTCATTCCAACTAGAAAGTTGTCAAATCGTTGGATCCACTTACTCCATCTTGTCGCGACTGAAGTTGGATCCATCTCCGTGTCAAACGGCAGAATAGCGGCATGGCTTGCTGTGGCAGAGTTCAGCATTTTTGTTTTTACGTTGCTAGTTTCTTAGCATCCACTGTATGTTGCTAACTGGTTAGCTTTATAACTCACGTAGCGAGTTGTGAATGTTCAGCATCGGAACTTCCTCCTTTCCTTTTGAACAGTCTTCACGCGAATATCCATTTGAGTCCTCGTCGCCACTGTAATGTTTGTAGGTGTACTTTGTTGCTGGTTCAATATTGAGACGGTTAGATGGATTCGGATGCTTTAATCATCAACATCGCTTGCATGCACCTGTCTCATGCATCAGGCGTAACTGTTCTAACATTGTCCAGTAGTGCGTGTTGACGTCACCACGCAGCCAGCGTATATCTAAATATCACACCATACTAAGTAGTATGTGCTATGTAGTCTATGCTATGTAGACTTAAAATTCTGAAGCGTTTTTTTTTATTGGTGACATTTTTACTGGGGCACTGCAGATCAATACTGGGGTACGTGCCCCAGTGAAATATGTCTGGCGACGCGGCTGCGACCCATTAGTGACATCAGTCCAAAGATCAGCAAAAAAAATAAACAAGTATCAGATTATATTGCCTTGTATCTAAGCTAAAAAAGAAAGCCAGTTAACAGGTAAATATCCTCAGCACACAAAGTTGGTGTTTTTTTTAACAACTTTATAGGAAACAATTATGCTAAATTATCTAAGCTATGTGGTTGATCTAATAGCTTAGCATACATTGACTAGGGGTCTGATAATGATATTGGATATAGATCTGATACCAGCAAAAAAATGAAAAAATTATCGGATTATATTGGCTTGCATCTAAAATATTTAATATATGGAAGGTGTTCTGATACAAGTTTCCTGCAGCACGTTTACTTATGCAAAACTAAACAGTCAAAAGCTAAATGTCCTCCTATAAGCGCACAAAGTTGGTCATTTTCAAAAGGTTAAACATGGTAGGTAATAGGCTACAGAGCAAGCAGTTACACAACAGCTAAGCACACAATAGCACACAAGCTACACATGGGTAATAAGTGTCTTTAATGTAAAAATATTGCAGTTTAAAACACGTCATTTGTCAATACAAACAAGTATCAAATAATTGTAGTGTCGAATTACTGTGCGTACAGATACAAAGTCTCCAATGCATAAACCTATTAAAAAGTGTCCAGTAACAAATGTGCCTGCACCATTCAACTTTCTGAGTCATGAGCTTAACTCAATTAATTATTGGTGGCCACTAGGTGTCCCCCAAAAAAACTATTCCAACTCCACTTCAAATTAAATAAAGACGGCATATGTCCATTCCTGGTGGTTAATAACAAATAGATTAGTGTTTTTCTTACCTATTATTTTTCTCTTGAGTAATTTTAGTTGATCAAGCCTTTTCTAACATTCCACACTACAAAATCATAAAAGCATTTATGATTCGTGCTCATATCATATCGGATCAGTATTGGCAATGGGCCATTGCTCAAAGCTCCATTGTTGAAAGTTCAGTGACGATGTAATTGCATTTGATTGGGCTCGAAAGGTTGGTGACCACTGTATTAGAGAATACTGACTCATTCAGAAGAATATATCAAACAATAGTGACTTTCCTTCTTACTTGAATCATATTAAAAACAAACAAAAACACTGGACATCACCCGTGGTTTGATCCCAGGTAGGGGTTGAGAAGCAGCGAATTCTGAGAGAATTGTTACTAGTCGAAGTAACCACTGAGCTAAACCAGTGCAATACCAGCAAGGAGAAATTGCTTTCTTATAGAAAATCTTTGTAAAATGCTATAAGCACAGTGGGAAATATATACTATAAGAAACAGGAAACTGAGATTATTTTGAAACAACCCTAAATAATAATAAATAACTGTAATATATTGGGGTTCTGTATTATTTTATGACTGTTTAGCAGAGGAGAAACGAGTACCGGTGTGGATTTACATCAGCTATATTTCCAGTTTGAAATTGACTGGGTACGCGACAGCCAGGGTAGACTGTGAAAATATTCATGCGCTGGAACACGAACTGGGCGTTATCAGAACAGAGCTGATAATGTTCCTACCGGCCCACAGGCCAAAGAGAAAGAGCATAGGCATTTGAGGGAAGCCCTCAAAATCCACAAAAACAATCTGGTGTATGCTATCCAGTGTAATGATGAATGCACTGATTCATATATTGGGGAAACCAAACAACCACTAAGCCGACGAATTTGCATTGAGCCTTTATATTTAAAACAACACGATAGCCAGGCCTGCCGGCGAAATAATTACCCCGGATTTCAATGCGATACGTAACGGCAGCTGAACGGCAGCTGAACGGCAACACCGCGGACCGCCTCCGTGCTGCGCCATCCCTCAATACCCACAGGCGGGTGTCTGTGGCGGCACTGAAGTGACCTGACTTGTGAAAAAGATGAAAGTTTGTCCTGCAAAATGACTATATTTGTGTTTGTAGCCAACAAAACAACCTAGCTGTGTCATATTAAGAACAAACCAAAACACTGGACATCACCTGTGGTTTGATCTCAGGTAGGGATTGAGAAGCAGTGAATTCTGAGAGAATTGTTACTAGTCAAAGTAAGCACTGAGCTAAACCAGTGCAAAGCCAGCAAGAAGAAATAGCTTTCTGATAGAAAATCTTTGTAAAACTATTCAAGCACAGTGGGAAATATTATAATACAATAAGAAACAGGAAATGATTTTGAAAGCTTAACTCAATTAAATATTGTGGCCACTAGGTGTCCCCCAAAAAACTATTCCAACTACACTTCAAATTAAATAAAGATGGCATATGTCAATTCCAGATGGTTAATAACAAATAGGTTAGTGTTTTTCCTACCTATTATTTTTCTCTTGAGTAATTTCAGTTGATCAAGCCTTTTCTAACATTCCACACTACAAAATCATAAAAGCATTTATGATCTGTGCTCATATCATATCGGATCAGTATTGGCATAGGACCATTGCTCAAGGCTCCATTGTTGAAAGTTCAGTAATGATGTAATTGCATTTTATTGGGCTCGAAAGATTGGTGACCACTGTATTAGAGTATACTGACTAATTCAGAAGAATATATAAAACAATAGTCACTTTCTTTTCTTACCTGAATCATATTAAAAACAAACCAAAATACTGGACATCACCCGTGGTTTGATCCCAGGTAGGGATTGAGAAGCAGAGAATCCTGAGAGAATTAATACTAGTCGAAGTAACCACTGAGCTAAACCAGTGCAATGCCAGCTTGGAGAAATTGCTTTCTTATAGAAAATCTTTGTAAATTTCTTTAAGCAAAGTGGGAAATTGTATATACAATAAGAAACAGGAAATGGAGATGATTTTGAAACAACCCTAAATACTTCAGAACAGAGTAGTGTTACTGTGTTTATAATACTGTGTATTGATTAGTTCAGGCTGTGTTTGTTATGGTTTACGTTTATTTTGAACATGTATACAGATACAATATGATACATCATATAATCTACATATTTTGCATTTCTCTTTACAACATGTTCGAAAAGAAGTAGGAAAAAGCGAAGATGAGTATTAAAAGTAAAAACGTTTGCCATCCAAGTATTGAAGTGATGGATTAATCTGATTTGTTTTATCATATATAACAACATAAAAAGACAGGACAGTGCCCCAGGTTCCATCCCAGTAGAGATGGCGAATTAGCAAATTCAAACAGGTGTGCCAAACTGTGAAGTAACCACTGAACTAGACCAGTGAAAACAAACACAGGAATATTCTCTTTCTTATAGACAACTATGTACTGTTAACAAAATGCTTTTTGAAATAGAAAATGAGAAACAGGAAGTGGATCATATGTCGACTTAAGTAATTGAAAACTTAGACCCGATATTACAATTTATTTTGGGACATGTAGTCGTAGTTGTTCTGTGTGAAACTCACCAATGTGACCTAAAGTCCTGTATGTAACGTAAAGCATTGTGCTAACAATCAACACCCGGTATCCAGGAAGCAGAAGAAAGCATCACAGTTGCTTCAATGAATATCCGTAAAACATACCATTACACAACAAAATGGCGAGGAGGAGCTGTGTTATCAATTGTCATAGCCGTTGTTGCGGCCGAAAATGTAAGCAAATCAACAAAGGAAGAAGTATTTTTTATAATCTGGTGTATCCAGTGTAATGATGAATGCACTAATTCATATATTGGGGAAACAAAACAACCACTAAGCCGACGCATGGCACAGCATAGACGGCAAACTCTTCAGGCCAAGACTCAGTCTACCTGCACCTCAGGGAGAAACAGCACTCCTTTGAAAACAAAAATGTACAGATTGTGGACAGGGAGGACGGATGGTATGAAAGAGGAGTGAGGGAAGCCATCCATGTCAAGGTTGAAAAACCATCCCTGAACAGAGGAGGTGTTCTGCGACACCACCTGTCTCCCACATACAACACTGTCCTTTCTACCATTCCTAAAATACTCTGCAATTTATCCTCCAACAAATAACAGGAGTTAGAAACATTCTTGTCACAGACGTCCAAATTCTTAGAGGTGTATCTTCAACACTTTGCCATGGCACTAGATGCAAAAGACCAAGGGGGAAGGTAAAGATAAAATGGGAAGAGGGAGTATTCGCATTGAACCTTTATCTTTAAAACAACGCGAGAGCCAGGCCTGCCCACGAAATAATTACCACGAATTTCCATGCGATACGTAACGGCTGCTGAACGGCAACACCGCGGACAGTCTTCGTATTTTGCCGTGCCTCAATACCCACAGGCGGGCGTCACAGTCTTAATAGTACAGTAAGTAAAAGTATGTTTAATTTAATTGTTAACATTCACTGTTCAATAGATACTATTACAAACAGAATAAGTATCAGTTTGTATTAATTTTGCTGAGTCATTGTATGTAGAAACACTTTTTGATAGTGTCTGTAATACTGCAGTAGACTCCAGCACCCCACGTGACCCCGAAAGGGACAAGCGGTAGAAAATGGAAGGATGGATGGATGTAATACTGCATAAGCTATATATCCATTGCAACCCTTTTATAGAGGGTCAAATAGGACAGAACTAAATAAATAAATATTTAAATAATTACTTGAATGTGTCATTAATTAATTAAAATTGGAATTAAAAACATACAAGTGTTATTGAATGTGTCGTTATTTTATTTATTTTAATATTGTATTTTATTATTGAATCATTTATTTTAATTATTGTTTTCATTATTTAATATTTCAAATATTTGTTTCATTCTTTCATTAGTTGTTTCATTATCTAGTTAATTATTCCATACTTCAATTAATGATTTAATGATTGTATCAATTATTATCTACTTGAAAATGTAACACTGTATTGTTACTTAATATAATTTGTTCATGTGTGAAACAAAATGCTGCAGTATATCTACCATACCAAAGGGAACACATCATTTCCATCAATTTACACTATAAAAAACGTTTTGCAAGCAAAATGACTAAGTATTTCTTTTTTTTTTTTTTACACATATGTATAGTTAGAATGTAGTTAACACTGACTGTTGTATCGTTCGACATGTTCGACTGCGACGCAAAATCAGAGGTGTCCCAAATGCGGCCTGGCAGCCATTTGTAGCCCACAGCTTGTTTTCTAACAGCTCCCAGGATCCAGCCATCCATTTTCTACTGCTTGTCCCTTTCAAGGTCACAGGAGGTGCTGGAGCCTATCCCAGCTGCACTCGGCCGGAAGGCTGGGTACACCGTGGACAAGTCGCCACCTCATCGCAGGGCATGAGGCATCCCGTGATGATGCAGCAGGTGTCATTTAAGGCTGTGTCCACCAGTTTAGTGTGACGTGATCGGCTTGCTGTGGAGAAACACAGGGCCATGGCAGGTGCACAGAATTTTGGTGGATTTGCACCCCACTTGCAGTGCACTAATTTGCGCAGGATTTATGTATATATATATATATATATATATATATATATATATATATATGTTAGTTGTTTCCTTAAATACATTTTAACCTAATTAAAACGATCTATACACTGCAGTAGTGTGTTTAACACAAAATAAAATGAATACATGTAAATAAAATGTAAGTGTCCACCACATCCTTTAGTTTTCTGTATGTGTCCCTTGACAGAAAAAAGTTTGGACACCTCTGCTATAAATTGTCTGTACATGTGCATCCAATTATCAATTATATTGATTCAAAGGTTTGTATCAGCATCGGCTTGATATGAGCTTCATAAGGTTGATATTTCTTACATCGCTTCTTTCACAAAAATCTCTTTTTGTTGATGTTTTAATGTTCATATTTTACATTGTTTATATTTTTTCATTTACTATGTCTATGTGTATTGTGATATTGCGTCTTTCCCCAAATATTTGGCCCTGACTGTAATTACTTGGAAACAATTTGACGCACTATCTTGTTGTATTGTTCTGACAAGTAAAAGTAAAATATTGATGTAGTTTATATAATAACCAGTAGGAGTCACTGCTGAAACACTTATGTGTTATGGCTTTAATGTCTTGTTTATCTTGTTTTATAGCACATTTAATCATCAATTAATTAATGATAACCAAACCAACTTTGACAATGACTGATCACATAGCAGTCTGTGTATTAATAAGAAGTTCGGGTATGGATGATTTAGTAAAATAAACCAGTTTCAGAAATAATTTTAGAAGACTGCATATGTCTTAGCTGGTACAGCATATGTTGAAGTGAGCCTATAACACCCAACATTCACTTCAATGTAAACAAAATAGAGATACTGTACTGGTATCCCACGCTGTGTATTTAGTACCAAATCAAAAAAAGTAGGATACAATATCATATAGGACCATGTCTATGGGTCGATACAGCATAGTGAAAAACGAATATGTACATGAGTTTGTTGCTAGGCGATCTTACCATTGAACCATACAAGAAGAGATGCCTCAGAGGTAAATTGTTGTTGTATAGACAACTTCAGTGATGATGTAATTGCATTTTTTTGTGCTCGAAATATTGGTGAACATTGTATTAGAGTATACTGACTAATTCAGATGAATATATAAAACAATAGTGACTTTCCTTTCCTGGCTGTATTATATTAAAAACAAACAAATCACTGGACATCACCCGTGGTTTGATCCCAGGTAGGGATTGAGAAGCAGTGAATTCGAAGTGAATTGTTACTAGGCGAAGTAACCACTGAGCTAAACCAGTGCAACACCTATTGGGAGAAATTGCTTTCTTATAGAAAGTCTTAGTAATGTTCTTTAAACTTACTTTGTACTGAACAGGAAGTCACGGTGTGCACTTTTTAACACTCTGTAACCAGACAATTATGCTGCTGTCTGCATAAGTGTATGTGTGTAGGGACCCTCTTGAAAAGGAGATGCTACATCTCAAGGGGCTATCCTAATTAAACTGGATGGAAATAAATAAGCACTTTAACCCAATTGTTACTAGTAGTCAGTGTGTTATACACACTTGGGGTGTCCTGATCAAGTATTGACATCAGTACAAGATCAGCAAAAAAAACAAGTATCAGATTATATTGGCTTCTATCTAAGCTAAAAAAGACAGCCAGTTAACATGTAAATATCCTCCGCACACAAGGTTGGTTTTTTTTTTAACAACTTTATAGGAAACAATGTTGCTAAGTTATCAAAGCTATGTGGTTGTTCTAATAGCTTAGCATACATTGTCCTGATCTGATATTGATATTGGATATCGATCTGATACCAGCAAAAAAAAAGATTATCAGATTATATAGGCTTACTTATGCAAAACTAAACAGTCAGTCAAAAGCTAAATGTGCCCCAATAAGCACACGGGGTTGGTCATTTTCAAAAGGTAAACGTGGTAGGCTATAGACTACAGAGCAAGCAGTTACACAACAGCTAAGCACACAATAGCACACAAGCTACACATAGGTAATAAGTGTCATTATTGGAAAAATATTGCAGTCTTAAACAGGTCATTTGTCAATATAAACAAGTATCAAATAATTGTAGGGTCATACTACTGTACTTACAGATACAACGTCTCCAATGCATAAACCTGTTAAAACGTGTCCTGTAACAAATGTGTCCGCAACATTCAACTTACAGAGTGATGAGCTTAACTCAATTAATTATTGTGGCCGCTAGGTGTCCCCCAAAAAACTACTCCCAACTCCACTTCAAATTAAATAAAGATGGCATATGTCAATTCCAGATGGTTAATAACAAATAGGTTAGTGTTTTTCCTGCCTATTATTTTTCTCTTGAGTAATTTCAGTTGATCAAGCCATTTCTAACATTCCACACTACAAAATCATAAAAGCATTTATGATTTGTGCTCATATCGGATCAGTATTGGCATAAGGCCATGACTCAAGGCTCCATTGTTGAAAGCTCAGTGACCATGTAAATGTATTTGATTGGGCTCGAAAGATTGGTGACCACTGAATTAGAGTATACTGACTAATTCAGAAGAATATATCAAACAATAGTGACTTTCCTTCTTACTTGTGTCATATTAAAATCAAACAAAAGCACTGGACATCACCTGTGGTTTGAACCCATGGAGGGTTTGAGAAGCAGCAAATTCTGAGAGAATTGATACTATTCGAAGTAACCACTGAGCTAAACCAGTGAAATAGCGGAAAGGATAAATTGCTTTCTTATAGAAAATCTTTGTAAAATTATTTAAGCACAGTGGGAAATATTGTAGATGATAAGAAACAGGAAATGGAGATGATTTTCAAACAACCCTAAATACTTCAGAACGGAGTAGTGTTACTGTGTTTATTATACTGTGTACTGATTAGTTCAGGTTGTGTTTGTTATGGTTTATGTTTATTTTGAACATGTGTACAGATATAATATGATACATCATATAATCTACATATTTTGCATTTGTAACCAACAAAACAACAACATAGCTGTATCATATTAAAAACCAAACAAATTCACTGGACATTAACCAGGGTTTGATACCTGGTTGGGATTGAGAAACAGCAAATTCTGAGAGAATTGATACTTTCCGAAGAAACCACTGAGCTAAACCAGTGCAATACCAGCTTGGAGAAATTGCTTTCTTATAGAAAATCTTTGTAAATTTCTTTAAGCACAGTGGGACATTTTATATACAATAAAAAACAGGAAATGGAGATGATTTTGAAACAACCCTAAATACTTCAGAACGGAGTAGTGTTACTGTGTTTATAATACTGTGTAATGATGAGTTTAGGTTGTGTTTGTTATGGTTTACATTTATTTTGAACATACAGATACAATATGATACATCATCCAATCTACATATTTTGCATTTGTAGCCAACAAAACAACAACTTAGCTGTATCATATTAAAAACAAACAAAAACACTGGACATCACCCATGGTTTGAGCCCAGGTGGGGATTGAGAAGCAGCAAATTCTGAGAGAATTGATGCTCGTCGAAGTAACAACTGAGCTAAACCAGTGAAAATAAACACAAGAATATTAGAGAATATTATAGTATACTGACTAATTCAGAAGAATATATCAAACAATAGTGACTTTCCTTCTTGTATCATATTAAAAACCAACAAAAACACTGGACATCACCCGTGGTTTGATCCCAGGTAGGGATTGAGAAGCAGCGAATTCTGAGAGAATTGACACTAGTGAAAGTAACCACTGAGCTAAACCAGTGCAATACCTTCAAGGAGAAATTGCTTCCTTATAGAAGATCTTTGTAAAATTATTCAAGTACAGTGGGAAATGTATATACAATAAGAAACAGGAAATTGAGAAGCTTTTGAAACAACCCTAAATACTTCAGAACAGAGTATTGTTACTTTGTTTATAATACTTTGTATTGATTAGTTCAGGTTGTGTTTGTTATGGTTTACGTTTATTTTGAACATATATGCAGATACAATATGATACAAAACATCTCCATTAAAAAAAGTATTGTATTGGGGACTAGGCAAGGGTTATCTTGTGTCCCAAAGTTGGATCTGAGGCTAGGTATTTCAACAGTTCAACAGGTCAGAGGTGCCAAGCTCCTTGGAGTGATGTTGGACTACACTCTATCCTTGTCAAATCATATCAGTGATATAGTTACAAAGATGGGAAGGGCTGTTGGTATCTCCAGGAAATGTGCTGCTTTTGTTGACCTCTTCTTTGTCAGATTGTCAAGAGTTTAGTCTCGTGTCATCTGGACTGTTGTTCTGCAGTCTGGGCGTTTGCTGCAAGTGGTGAGATCAGTAAACTCCAGATTGTCCAGAATAGGGCAGTACGGCTGGTTGCTCACTAAGAATTAATGTTAACCAAATGCATGCTTCTCTTTCCTGGCTAACAGTGCAGAACAGGTTGTCAGCTAATACTCTAATATTGTTCAAATCAGTAACCAGAAGTAAAACTCCTGCTTTTCTCATGGCCCAAATAGTTTACAGTAGCACTATGCATAATCTTAATACCAGGGTGTCTAGTGAGGGTCATTTTGTACTCCCTCGTCCGAGGAATAATGCATTGCGGAAATCTTTTATTTATAGATCTGTATTGCCCTGGAATAACCTGCCTCGAATTCTCACCGGCATTGAAAGTAAACAGGTTTTTAAAAGGAAACTAATATTTTATATGAGTCTGTGAATTAGTTTGCTTGTTGATGATTTTTGTTTGGTTTTGTATTGTGTAGTTTTATTTATATGTTAACTAATATTCTGAGACTGTAAATTGTTTGCTTGTTGATGATTTTTATTTGTTTCTGTATTGTGTAATTATAATTATATGCTTTTACTTGTAATTGTATTGCGTTTGTGGACCCCAGGAAGACTAGTGGGTTGTTGTGGCAACCAACTAATGGGGATCCTTAATAAAAATCTAATCAAAATCAAACCTACCACATAGCGAAGGACATACACTATTTGATTTCCTATTATGCAGCTAATTTTTATTTGACAGTTATTGAAATATCTTGTGTGACATCATGCACAAAAGTGCACTTTATTTGTTTTAAAATATTGTGGTGGCGTTCTGTACAAAAAGTGCACTTTAATTTACCTGTAGTGTTGTTTTGATATGTCATCTTAGTGACATCATGCACAAAAGTGCACAAATAGCTTGTTTTAAAATGTCTCTGACAATCTTGCACTTTCTGTTTTGAAATTACATGAATGTTTGTGCCACTGCTTAATAACTGCTTAATAAATACAGTTTCGGTAAATTGACTTAGTTGTGATTTCCCTCTCTGCATGAAAGTTAAAAATTAGCATATATTATGCAGTATGAACAAGAATGTTTTAATGTAGACACATAGAATCATCATCCTTGTGTGATTATATGCAGTGTTGGGACTAACGTGTTACTTTGTAACGCGTTACTGTAACGCCGTTAGTTTCGGCGGTAACTAGTAATCTAACGCGTTATTTTTTTATATTCAGTAACTCAGTTACCGTTACTACATGATGCGTTATTGCGTTATTTTACGTTATTTTTTACATAGTATTGGCTAGAAACAGAAGATCTGAGTGTGTTTTATTGAAGCGCTGCAGTGTCGTCCTTCTGTGTCACAAGGAAAAGAAGAGGCGTGCTTTCTGTGGGTGAGGGCGGGGGTGGGGTTGGGGGGACCCCCAGACCGTAGTCGAGGGGAGACGTTCCTCCAGGGCTTATGTACTTCGGGGGTAACACCCTTCACTTTACCCGGCAGTGGGTCTTTACAGCTCTGGACTCGAGGGTGAATGACGAGGCCGGCGGTTTGTTGCAACTTTGTGACTTTATTGGTGTCTTGCACGGAGCCATCCACCAAGTTAGGAGCACCTGCACGCACTCACTGTAGCCGACAACACTGATAGAGCCATTGCAGCTTATTTGCAGGCTATTTCTACAGTGGAGTAACCCGCTTTCAGGCAGCTAATTAGCATGACACCAACGTGAAACAGCAAATGGCACAGAAAACATGTTCCAAGTACCTGGACAATGAGTACATAAACATGGAAAGCGAGCTAAAGAAAACACTCTAAACTCTGCCTCTGCTCATCATTCATCACTGAAGGTACACACGCTGTCAATTCTCTTATATACTCTTTCATTTTAGACTTCTAGAGTGTTTGATTATCACATCACTCTAAATGTATAGACTATAAAGTTCACAAACATAAAGAGGGATCCTAGTGGCCCAGGCCAATCTTTCCTTTTCTCTAAACTAAAACTGGGGAAATGCGTAGAGTGTTCTGGGCTTCAGTACAGTGTTGATTTCATGAAGACATGATTTTATTTCCGAATTCCTTGAGAGAAAAAAAATCCCTGGTTAGGCTTTGTGTATGTCATGTGTGCCTTCCTTAGGTGAAGCCAGGTTTACAGCTATATTGTTATTATGCTGTTTGTTACTTATGTATGTTATGTTTCAGCTATTTAAAATAGTTTTGTCAATTTGTTCTGGCCTGAAATAAATTGGCCCTTTGAAACATATCTTTGTCTTTGTGTGTTGTATGTAGACCACATTGCTTAGCAGAGTTCAGTGATGCAAATGCATGTCAAGTTGATCAATAGATTGTATTATTCTGCAGTGCAATAACAGTACTGAAATGAAGGCTAAAAGGGCATTAATGGGAGCCTTAAAAGAAAAAAAAGAAGTAACTAAATAGTTACTTTTCGCAGTAACGCATTACTTTTTGGTGTAAGTAACTGAGTTAGTAACAGAGTTACTTTTGAAATAAAGTAACTAGTAACTGTAACTAGTTACTGGTTTTCTGTAATCAACCCAACACTGCAAGCTACACATACAGTAGGTAATAAGTGTCTTTAATGGAAAAATATTGCAGTCTAAAACACGTCATTCGTCAATATAAACAAGTATCAAATAATTGTGTTGTCATATTACTGTACTTACAGATACAAAGTCTCCAATGCATAAACTTATTAAAAAGTGTCCAGTAACATATGTGCCCGCATCATTCAACTTCCTGAGTCATGAGCATAACTCATTTAAATATTGTGGCCACTAGGTGTCCCCCAAAACACTATTCCAACTACACTTCAAATTAAATAAAGATGGCATATGTCAATTCCAGATGGTTAATAACAAATAGGTTAGTGTTTTTCCTACCTATTATTTTTTCTTGAGTAATTTCAGTTGATCAAGCCATTTCTAATATTCCACACTACAAAATCATAAAAGCATTTATGATTTGTGCTCATATCATATCGGATCAGTATTGGCATTGGGCCATTGCTCAAGGCTCCATTGTTGAAAGTTCAGTGATGATGTATTTGCATTTTATTGGGCTCGAAAGATTGGTGACCACTGTATTAGAGTATACTGACTCATTCAGAAGAATATATAAAACAATAGTCACTTTCCTTCTTACTTGAATCATATTAAAAACAAACCAAAACACTGGACATCACCCGTGGTTTGATCCCAAGTAGGGATTGAGAAGCAGCGAATTCTGAGAGAATTAATACTAGTCGAAGTAACCACTGAGCTAAACCAGTGCAATGCCAGCTTGGAGAAATTGCTTTCTTATAGAAAATCTTTGTAAATTTCTTTAAGCAAAGTGGGAAATTGTATATACAATAAGAAACAGGAAATGGAGATGATTTTGAAACAACCCTAAATACTTCAGAACAGAGTAGTGTTACTGTGTTTATAATACTGTGTATTGATTAGTTCAGGTTGTGTTTGTTATGGTTTACGTTTATTTTGAACATGTATACAAATACAATAAGATACATCATATAATCTACATATTTTCATTTCTCTTTACAACATGTTTAAAAAGGAGTAGGAAGAAGCGAAGATGGGTATTAAAAGTAAAAACGCTTGCCATCCAAGTATTGAAGTGATGGATTAATCTTATTTATTTTATCATATATAATAACATAAAAAGACAGGACAGTGCCCCAGGTTCAATCTCAGTAGAGATGGCAAATTAGCTAATTCAAACAGGTGTGCCAAACTGTGAAGTAACCACTGAACTAGACCAGTGAAAACAAACACAGGAATATTCTCTTTCTTATAGACAACTATGTACTGTTAACGAAATGCTTTTTGAAATAGTAAATGAGAAACAGGAAATGGATCATACATCGACTTAAGTAATTGAAAACTTAGACCAGATATTACAATTTATTTTGGGACATGTAGTCGTAGTTGTTACACATGATAAATGGGTTATACTTGAAGCTTTTCTACCTTCAAGGTACTCAAAGCACTTTGACAGTATTTCCACATTCATCCATTCACACACTGATGGCGGGAGCTGCCATGCAAGGCGCTAACCAGCAGCCATCAGAGCCAAAGGGTGAAGTGTCTTGCCCAAGGACACAACAGACATGTCTAGGAAGGTAGAAGGTGGGAATTGAACCCCAGTAACCAGCAACACTCCGATTGCTGGCACAGCCACTCTATCAACTTCGCCACGCGTTCTTCTGTGTGAAACTCACCAATGTGACCTAATGTCCTCTATGTAACGTAAAGCATTGTGCTAACAATCAACACCCGGTATCCAGGAAGCAGAAGAAAGCATCACAGTTGTTTCAATGAATATCAATAAAACATACCATTACACAACAAAATGGTGAGGAGGATGCTGTCATCAATTGTCATAGCGGTTGTTGCGGCCGAAAATGTAAGCAAATCAACAAAGGAAGAAGTATTTTTTATAATCTGGTGTATCCAGTGTAATGATGAATGCACTGATTCATTTATTGGGGAAACAAAACAACCACTAAGCCGACGCATGGCACAGCATAGACGGCAAACTCTTCAGGCCAAGACTCAGTCTACCTGCACCTCAGGAAGGTGCAGGTAGACTCCTTTGAAAACAAAAATGTACAGATTGTGGACAGGGAGGACGGATGGTATGAAAGAGGAGTGAGGGAAGTCATCCATGTCAAGGTTGAAAAACCATCCCTGAACAGAGGAGGTGTTCTGCGACACCACCTGTCTCCCACATACAACACTGTCCTTTCTACCATTCCTAAAATACTCTGCAATTTATCCTCCAACAAATAACAGGAGTTAAACACATTCTTGTCACAGACGTCCGAATTCTTAGAGGTGTATCTTCAACACTTTGCCATGGCACTAGATGCAAAAGACCAAGGGGGAAGGTAAAGATAAAATGGGAAGAGGGAGTATTCGCATTGAGCCTTTATCTTTTAAACAACGCGAGAGCCAGGCCTGCCCGCGAAATAATTACCACAAATTTCCATGCGATACGTAACGGCTGCTGAACGGTGACGGATGCAGATATCTACATATATCCACATGTATCCATAATTAAGAGTTACTTCTTTTATATGACTATAGTCATATTTTAAATAACTAATGTTCCATCTTGTACTCTTTTCCTTATTTCGATCGTCTCATGACAAAGTGCTTGCACTGTGGACGGCCTTGAAGTAGGAGGCAGAGAAGAGGAGTCCTCCCTGCTTCCCTTCTCGGGCCGACTTGAGATAACGGACACAATGGGCATCTGTGCGGGCGTGAGGGCGGGGGTAGAGATTGAAGAACAGAATGTTTTCGTGATGTGTTTCAGACCGATCTGGACCGGGCTGGGGAACGCTTGTGTACTGGATTGGTCTCACGTTTGTCCTCTAAGCTTGGAGAATAAACCACAAAATACCAACTACTGCCTGTTGATTGAATATAAACATCAGCTTATTGCCATAAAAAGAATCTGGGAGAGACTAGCAATTTGAATTCCCCATTGGAGGAATGCTGGTTGACGCAACAACGGCAACAGCGCAGACAGTCTCTGCATTTCGCCGTCCCTCAATACCCACAGGCGGGCGTCACAGTCTTAATAGTACAGTAAGTAAAAGTATGTTTAATTTAATTGTTAACGTACACTGTTCAATAGATACTATTACAAACAGAATAAGTATCAGTTTGTATTAATTCTGCTGAGTCATTGTATGTAGAAACACTTTTTGATAGTGTCTGTAATACTGAAGTAGACTCCAGCACCCCACGTGACCCCGGAAGGGACAAGCGGTAGAAAATGGAAGGATGGATGGATGTAATACTGCATAAGCTATCTATCCATTGCAACCCTTTTATAGAGGGTCAAATAGGACAGAACTAAATAAATAAATATTTAAATAATTACTTGAATGTGTCATTAATTAATTAAAATTGGAATTAAAAACATACAAGTGTTATTGAATGTGTCGTTAATTTACTTATTTTAATATTGTATTTATTATTGAATCATTTATTGTAATTATTGTTTTCATTATTTAATATTTCAAAGATTTGTTTCATTATTTCATTAGTTGTTTCATTATCTAGTTAATTATTCCATATTTCAATTAATGATTTAATGATTGTATTAACTATTATCTACTTGAAAATGTAACACTGTAATGTTACTTAATATAATTTGTTCATGTCTGAAACAAAATGCTACAGTATATCTACCATACCAAAGGGAACACATCATTTCCATCAATTTACACTATAAAAAACGTTTTGCAAGCAAAATGACTAACTTTACTAAGTATTTCATGATTTTTTTTACACATATGTATAGTTAGAATGTGGTTAACACTAACTGTTGTATCGTTCGACATGTTCGACTGCGACGCAAAATCAGCTGTGTCCCAAATGCGGCCTGGCAGCCATTTGTAGCCCACAGCTTGTTTTCTAACAACTCCCAGGATCCAGCCATCCATTTTCTACTGCTTGTCCCTTTCAAGGTCGCAGGAGGTGCTGGAGCCTATCCCAGCTGCACTCGGCCGGAAGGCTGGGTACACTGTGGACAAGTCGCCACCTCATCGCAGGGCATGAGGCATCCCGTAATGATGCAGCAGGTGTCATTTAAGGATGTGTCGACCAGTTTAGTATGACATGATCGGCTTGCTGTGGAGAAACAAAGGGCCATGGCAGTTGCACAGAATGTTGGTGGATCTGCACCCCACTTGCAGTGCACTAGTTTGTGCAGGATTTTTGTATATATATATATATATATGTGTATATATATATATATATATATATATATATATATATATATATATATATATATATATATATATATATATATATATATATATATATATATATATATATATATATATATATATATATATATATATATATATATATATATATATATATATATATATATATATATATATATATATAGTGTGTTTAACACAAAATAAAATGAATACATGTAAATAAAATGTAAGTGTCCACCACATCCTTTAGTTTTCTGTATGTGTCCCTTGACAGAAAAAAGTTTGGACACCTCTGCTATAAATTGTCTGTACATGTGCATCAAATTATCAATTATATTGATTCAAAGGTTTGTATCAGCATCGGCTTGATATGAGCTTAATGAGGTTGATATTTCTTACATCGCTTCACACAAATCTGTTTTTGTTGATGTTTTAATGTTCATATTTTACATTGTTTATATTTTTTTATTTACTATGTCTATGTGTATTGTGATATTGTTTACAAACTCAGGAAATAAGTCCTTAATGTACACAAGAGGGTTTACAGCCCTCCTGCGTCTTTCCCCAAATATTTGGCCCTGACTGTAATTACTTGGAAACAATTTGACGCATTATCTTGTTGTATTGTTCTGACAAGTAAAAGTAAAATATTGATGTAGTTTATATAATAACCAGTAGGAGTCACTGCTGAATCACTTATGTGTTATGGCTTTAATGTCTTGTTTATCTTGTTTTATAGCGCATTTAATCATCAATTAATTAATGATAACCAAAACAACTTTGACAATGACTGATCACATAGCAGTCTGTGTATTAAGAAGAAGTTCAGGTATGGATGATTTAGTAAAATAAAACCAGTTTCAGAAATAATTTTAGAAGACTGCATATGTCTTAGCTGGTACAGCATATGTTGAAATGAGGCTATAACACCCAACATTCACTTCAATGTAAACAAAATAGAGATACTGTACTGGTATCCAACGCTGTGTATTTAGTACCAAATCAAAAAAAGTAGGATACAATATCATATAGGACCATGTCCATGGGTCAATACAGCATAGTGAAAAACTAATACGTACATGAGTTTGTTGCTAGGCGATCTTACCATTGAACCATACAAGAAGAGACGCCTCCGAGGTAAGTTGTTGTTGTATAGACAACTTCAGTGATGATGTAATTGCATTTTTTTGGGCTCGAAATGTTGGTGAACATTGTATTAGAGTATACTGACTAATTCAGATGAATATTTAAAACAATAGTGACTTTCCTTCCTGGCTGTATCATGTTGAAAACCAACAAAAACACTGGACATCACCCATGGTTTGATCCCAGGTAGGGATTGAGAAGCAGCAAATTCAAAGTGAATTGTTACTAGGCGAAGTAACCACTGAGCTAAACCAGTGCAACACCTATTGGGAGAAATTGCTTTCTTATAGAAAGTCCTAGTAATGTTCTTTAAACATACTTTGTACTGAACAGGAAGTCACGGTGTGCACTTTTTAACACTCTGTAACCAGACTATTATGCTGCTGTCTGCAATAGTCAGGGGTGGGCAATTAATTTTTACCGGGGGCCGCATTAGCAACCCGAGCACTGCTGGAGGGCCACACCGACAATATTTCAATTAGAAAATTTTGCTCAAAATATCTTTCATTTTCATTTAACCTAACTTATCTTTATACAAAAGCAGATGGCTTTTGATGGTTTTATTTTTAACACTTTCTTACACAACACTTCCTGATGTATAATACAATGCAAACATTTCAATTTCTGTCACTTTATCCTGCATCCTCTTTGTTGTGAACGTAGCACGCCTTGTAAGGTGATTGGCGAAGAAGGAGGAAGCGTTGCTGTTGCGGAAATGAGGAGTGAGGATAGACGTGCGTGTGGAAAGAACGAGATAAATTGAGGATTGCTAGTATAGGTTGCTCAATAAAAGTTTAAAAAGAGCATCAGACTTGGTGTGCACTTCTTCTGGATGCTACGGTGTCAGAAGTGGGATGAAATGCCTCGCAGTTCGCCTTGCCATCAAGCCTGGGAGTCTTCATTGAGGGCGGAATTCCCCCATGCCAATCAGCGTGCGCTGCACCTGTAGATGCTGCCTCTCTCCTTCCTCCCTTTCTCTCTCTTTTTGCGAAGAGCTTCTCACGTCCGGGATACACACAGACATCTGCAGTGCTGCCGGCACCATAAGTCCCCACTCAATGTCCTTTCCCTCCCGTTCCATCTTGACAAAGTCGCCAGGAAACATCATGGCACGTACCTCCCGATGACGTAGCAGGCTGAGCACACAAGCAGCGCAATATGCGCACACAATTAAGCAGCGGCAGTATGCACAAAGTTTTACTTATGATACCAAATGTAGCGTCCAGAATAAGTGCACACCAAGTCTGACGCTCTTTTTAAACTGTTATTGAGCAACCTATACTAACACAGCTCAACTTATCTCGTTCCCTCCTACGCACGTCCATCCTCAGTCCTCATTTACGCAACTCAAAAACACAACATCAACTTCAGCAGGTCGTTACACTATATTCTTTAAACACAGCAACATGTGCAGTCCATGTCTTGTTGAAAACACGCCATTCGTCATCAACTTTTCTCTTTTTAGCGTCTCGGGGATAACCGGGCATCATTTGTCGCTGTGCGCCTTCACTCACAGGACATACGCCCATAAATAACACTTTCCAAAATAAAAGCAGCACAGTTGTATTGCACGCACGACATAGATGTTTTTTTAAATTTATTTTGTAATTTGTGATTGCCGCTGCGCACACAAGCATACGTCCACACGGAAGTAATAAAAATAAAGCTTTTCAAAACAAAAGCAGCACCGTTGTATTGCACACTCGAAATAGATACTTTTTTAAATTTATTTTGTAATTTATGATTGGCCTCACGCGGGCCGGACAGGGACGTACAAAGGGCTGGATGCGGCCCGCGGGCCGCAGAATGCCCAGGTCTGGCATAAGTGTATGTGTGTAGGGACCCTCTTGAAAAAGGAGATGCTACATCTCAAGGGGCTATCCTAAATAAACTGGATGGAAATAAATAAGCACTTAACCTAATTGTTACTAGTAGTCAGTGTGTTATACACACTTGTGGTGTCCCGATCCAGTATTGACATCAGTACAAGATCAGCAAAAAAAACAAGTATCAGATTATATTGGCTTCTATCTAAGCTAAAAAAGACAGCCAGTTAACATGTAAATATCCTCCGCACACAAGGTTGGTGTTTTTTTAACAACTTTATAGGAAACAGTGATGCTAAGTTATCAAAGCTATGTGTTTGTTCTAATAGCTTAGCATACATTGTCCTGATCTGATATTGATATTGGATATCAATCTGATACCAGCAACAACAAAAAAAGATTATCAGATTATATTGGTTTACTTATGCAAAACTAAACAGTCAGTCAAAAGCTAAATGTGCCCCAATAAGCACATGAGGTTGGTCATTTTCAAAAGGTAAACATGGTAGGCTATAGGTTACAGAGCAAGCAGTTACACAACAGCTAAGCACACAATAGCACACAAGCTACACATAGGTAATAAGTGTCATTAATGGAAAAATATTGCAGTCTAAAACAGGTCATTTGTCAATATAAACAAGTATCAAATAATTGTAGGGTCATACTAGCTTAACTCAATTAATTATTGTGGCCGCTAGGTGTCCCCCAAAAAACTCAAAAAACCCAACTCCACTTCAAATTAAATAAAGATGGCATATGTCAATTCCAGATGGTTAATAACAAATAGGTTAGTGTTTTTCCTACCTATTATTTTTCTCTTGAGTAATTTCAGTTGATCAAGCCATTTCTAACATTCCACACTACAAAATCATAAAAGCATTTATGATTTGTGCTCATATCGGATCAGTATTGGCATAAGGCCATGACTCAAGGATCCATTGTTGAAAGTTCAGTGATGATGTAATTGTATTTGATTGGGCTCGAAAGATTGGTGACCACTGTATTAGAGTATACTGACTAATTCAGAAGAATATATCAAACAATAGTGACATTCCTTCTTTCTTGTATTATATTAAAATCAAACAAAAACACTGGACATCACCCGTGGTTTGAACCCATGAAGGGATTGAGAAGCAGCGAATTCTGAGAGAATTGATACTATTCGAAGTAACCACTGAGCTAAACCAGTGCAATACCGGAAAGGATAAATTGATTTCTTATAGAAAATCTTTGTAAAATTATTTAAGCACAGTGGGAAATATTATAGATAATGAGAAACAGGAAATGGAGATGATTTTGAAACAACCCTAAATACTTCAGAACGGAGTAGTGTTACTGTGTTTATTATACTGTGTACTGATTAGTTCAGGTTGTGTTTGTTATGGTTTACGTTTATTTTGAACATGTGTACAGACACAATATGATACATCATATAATCTACATATTTTGCATTTGTAGCCAACAGAACAACAACATAGCTGTATCATATTAAAAACTAAACAAATTCACTGGACATTACCCAGGGTTTGATACCTGGTTGGGATTGAGAAACAGCAAATTTTGACAGACTCGATACTAGTCGAAGTAACCACTGAGCTAAACCAGTGCAATACCAGCAGGGAGAAATTGCTTTCTTATAGAAAATCTTTGTACATTTCTTTAAGCACAGTGGGTTTACGTTTATTTTGAACATGGATACAGATACAATATGATATATCATCCAATCTACATATTTTGCATTTGTAGCCAACAAAACAACAACTTAGCTGTATCATATTAAAAACAAACAAAAACACTGGCATCACCCGTGGTTTGAGCCCAGGTAGGGATTGAGAAGCAGCGAATTCTGAGAGAATTGATGCTCGTCGAAGTAACCACTGAGCTAAACCAGTGAAAACAAACACAAGAATATTAGATAATGTTATAGTATACTGACTAATTCAGGAGAATGTATCAAACAATAGTGACTTTCCTTCTTACTTGTATCATATTAAAAACCATCAAAAACACTGGACATCACCCGTGGTTTGATCCCAGGTAGGGATTGAGAAGCAGCGAATTCTGAGAGAATTGACACTAGTGAAAGTAACCACTGAGCTAAACCAGTGTGATACCCGCAAGGAGGAATTGCTTTCTTATAGAAGATCTTTGTAAAATTATTCAAGCACAGTGGGAAATGTATATACAATAAGAAACAGGAAATTGAGAAGATTTTGAAACAACCCTAAATACTTCAGAACAGAGTAGTGTTACTGTGTTTATAATACGATGTATTGATTAGTTCAGGTTGGGTTTTTTATGGTTTACGTTTATTTTGAACATGTATGCAGATACAATATGATACAAAACTTCTCTAAAAAAAAAGTATTGTATTGGGGACTAGGCAAGGGTTATCTTGTGTCCCAAAGTTGGATCTGAGGCTAGGTATTTCAACAGTTCAACAGGTCAGAGGTGCCAAGCTCCTTGGAGTGATGCTGGACTGCACTCTATTCTGGTCAAATCATATCAGTGATATAGTTACAAAGATGGGAAGGGCTGTTGGTATCTCCAGGAAATGTGTTGCTTTTGTTGATCGACCTCTTCTTTGTCAGATTGTCAAGAGTTTAGTCTCGTGTCATCTGGACTGTTGTTCTGCAGTCTGGGCGTTTGCTGCAAGTGGTGAGAACAGTAAGCTCCAGATTGTCCAGAATAGGGCTGGTTCTGGGTTGCTCACTAAGAATCAATTTTAACCAAATGCATGCTTCTCTTTACTGGCTAACAGTGCAGAACAGGTTGTCAGCTAATAGTCTAATATTGTTCAAATCAGTAACCAGTAGTAAAATTCATGCTTTTCTCATGGCCCAAATAGTTTACAGTAGCACTGTGCATAATCTTAATACCATGGCGTCTAGTGAGGGTCATTTTGTACTCCCTCGTCCGAGGAAGAATGCATTGCGGAAATCTTTTATTTATAGATCCGTACTGCCCTGGAATAACCTGCCTCGAATTCTCACCGGCATTGAAAGTAAACAGGTTTTTAAAAGGAAACTAATATTTTATATGAGTCTGTAAATTAGTTTGCTTGTTGATGATTTTTGTTTGGTTTTGTATTGTGTATTTTTATTTATATGGTAACTAATATTCTGAGACTGTAAATTGTTTGCTTGTTGTTGATTTTTATTTGTTTCTATATTGTGTAATTATAATTATATGCTTTTACTTGTAATTGTATTGAGTTTGTGGACCCCAGGAAGACTAGTGGGTTGTTGTGGCAACCAGCTAATGGGGATCCTTAATAAAAATCTAATCAAAATCAAACCTACCACATAGCGAAGGACATACACTATTTGATTTCCTATTATGCAGCTAATTTTTATTTGACAGTTATTGAAATATCTTGTGTGACATCATGCACAAAAGTGCACTTTATTTGTTTTAAAATATTGTGGTGGCGCTCTGTACAAAAAGTGCACTTTAATTTAGTGTTGTTTTGATATGTCATCTTAGTGACATCATGCACAAAAGTGCACAAATAGCTTGTTTTAAAATGTCTCTGACAATCTTGCACTTTCTGTTTTGAAATTACATGAATGTTTGTGCCGCTTCTTAATAACTGCTTAATAAATACAGTTTTGGTAAATTGACTTAGTTGTGAAGTCAAGTGTGAATTCAAGGCTAAGGCAAAATATCGAGATATATATTGTGATATTAATAAAAGGCCATATCGCTCAACCCTACTGTATCATATTAAAAACAAACAAAAACACTGGACATCACCCGTGGTTTGATCCCAGGTAGGGATTGAGAAGCGACGAATTCTGAGAGAATTGATACTAGTCGAAGTAACCACTGAGCTAAACCAGTGCAATACCAGCAAGGAGAAATTGCTTTCTTATAGAAAATCATTGTAAAATTATTTAAATACAGTGGGAAATGTATATACAATAAGAAACAGGAAATGGAGGTGATTTTGAAACAACCCTAAATACTTCAGAACAGAGTAGTGTTACTGTGTTTATAATACTGTGTATTGATTAGTTCAGGTTGTGTTTGTTGTGGTTTGCGTTTATTTTGAACATGTATACAGATACAATATGATACATCATATAATCTACATATTATCATTTCTCTTCATGACATGTTCAAAAAGAAGTAGGAAGAAGCAAAGATGGGTATTAAAAGTAAAAAGCGTTTGCCATCCAAGTATTGAAGTGATGGATTAATCTTATTTCTTTTATCACATATAATATAAAAAAGACAGGACAGTGCCCCAGGTTCAATTCCAGTGGGGATGGCAAATTAGCAAATTTAAACTAGTGTGCCAAACTGTAAAGTAACCACTGAAAAAGACCAGTGAAAGCAAACACAGGAATATTCTCTTTCTTATAGACAACTATGTACTGTTAACGAAATGCTTTTTGAAATAGTAAATGAGAAACAGGAAATGGATCATACGTCGACTTAAGTAATTGAGAACGTAGACCAGATATTACAATTTATTTTGGGACATGTAGTCGTAGTTGTTCTGTGTGAAACACACCAACGTGACCTGATTGCCTTTATGTAACGTAAAGCATTGTGCTAACAATCAACACCCAGTATCCAGGAAGCAGAAGAAAGCATCACAGTTGTTTCAATGAATATCCGTAAAACATACCATTACACAACAAAATGGCGAGGAGGATGCTGTCATCAATTGTCATAGCCGTTGTTGCGGCCGCAAATGTAAGCAAATCAACAAAGGAAGAAGTATTTTTTATAATCTGGTGCATCCAGTGTAACGATGAATGCACTGATTCATACAGACCAGTTGATCTGCCGTCTCTTTTCTGCTCTGCCCCCCCCTCCTTCGTGGAGGGGGGGCACAGATTCGGTAACCACAGATGACACGCTAGCTGTCCAAAGTCGGGACCCAGGGTGGACCACTCATCTGTGCATCAGTTGGGGACGTCTCTGCGCTGCTGACCTGTACCCACTCAAGATTATCTCCTGCTGGCCCCACTATGGACTGGACTCTCACACTATTATGCTAGATCCACTATGGACTGAACTCTCACACAATTGTGCTAGAGTCACTCGACGTCCATTGCACCGGTCGCCCAGGGGGTCCCCACATCTGCGGTCCCCTCCAAGGTTTCTCATTGTAATCCCATTGGGTTGAGTTTTTTCTTGCCCTGATGTGGGATCTGAACCAAGGATGTCGTTGTGGCTTGTGCAGCCCTTTGAGACACTCGTGATTTAGGGCTATATAGATAAACTTTGATTGATTGATGTATTGGGGAAACAAAACAACCACTAAGCCGACGCATGGCACAGCATAGACGGCAAACTCTTCAGGCCAAGACTCAGTCTACCTGCACCTCAGGGAGAAACAGCACTCCTTTGAAAACAAAAATGTACAGATTGTGGATAGGGAGGATGGATGGTATAAAAGAGGAGTGAGGGAAGTCATCCATGTCAAGGTTGAAAAACCATCTCTGAACAGAGGAGGTGTTCTGCGACACCACCTGTCTCCCACATACAACACTGTTCTTTCTACAAACCCCGTTTCCATATGAGTTGGGAAATTGTGTTAGATGTAAATATAAACGGAATAAAATGATTTGCAAATCCTTTTCAACCCATATTCAATTGAATGCACTACAAAGACAAGATATTTGATGTTCAAACTCATAAACTTTTTTTTTTTTTTTGCAAATAATAATTAACTTAGAATTTCATGGCTGCAACACGTGCCAAAGTAGTTGGGAAAGGTCATGTTCACCACTGTGTTACATGGCCTTTACTTTTAACAACACTCAGTAAACATTTGGGAACTGAGGAGACACATTTTTGAAGCTTCTCAGGTGGAATTATTTCCCATTCTTGCTTGATGTACAGCTTAAAGGCCTACTGAAACCCACTACTACCGACCACGCAGTCTGATAGTTTATATATCAATGATGAAATCTTAACATTGAAACACATGCCAATACGGCCGGGTTAACTTATAAAGTGAAATTTTAAAATTCCCGCCACACTTCCGGTTGAAAATCTCCTTTGGATATGATTTATGCGCGTGACGTCATAAAATGCACGGAAGTGTTTGGGCCCTATTGGACACAATACACAAAGCTCTGTTTTCTTTGACAAAATTCCACAGTATTCTGGACATCTGTGTTGGTGAATCTTTTGCAATTTGTTTAATGAACAATGGAGGCTGCAAAGAAGAACGTTGTAGGTGGGATCGATCGGTGTCTTAGCGGCTAAGTACAATATTTACAGCAACACAACAAGGACTACTTATACTGATAGAAGACGCCTAGTCGATGCTTGCCGCCAAACCCACGGATGAAGTCCTTCGTCGCGCCGTTAATCGCTGGAACGCAGGTGAGCACGGCTGTTGATGGGAAGATGAGGGCTGGCTGGCGTAGGTGGAGCGCTAATGTTTTATCATAGTTCTGTGAGCTCCGGCTGCTAAGTTGCTAAATTAGCCTTAGCGTCGTTAGCAACAGCATTGTTAAGCCTTACCAGGCTGAGAATTTTTAACCGTGTAGTTACATGTACATGGTTTAATAATATTTTTGCTCTTCTGTCTATCCTTCCAGTCAGGGGTTTATTTATTTTGTTTCTATCTTCATTTGAGAACGATGCTAGCACGTTAGCTCAGTAGCTAAGTGTGTCACCGATGTATTGTCTTGGAGATAAAAGTCACTTTAAATGTCCATTTCGCGTGCTCGACTCTCATTTTCAAGAGGATATAGTATCCGAGGTGGTTTGAAATACAAATCCGTGATACACAATAGAAAAAGGAGAGAGTACATAGTTCTGTGAGTTCCGGTTGCTAAGTTGCTAAATTAGCCTTAGTGTCGTTAGCAACAGCATTGTTAAGCCTTACCAGGCTGAGAACTTTTAACCGTGTAGTTACATGTACATGGTTTAATAGTATTTTTGCTCTTCTGTCTATCCTTCCAGTCAGGGGTTTATTTATGTTGTTTCTATCTTCATTTGAGAACGATGCTAGCACGTTAGCTCAGTAGCTAAGTGTGTCACCGATGTATTGTCTTGGAGATAAAAGTCACTGTGAATGTCCATTTCGCGTGCTCGACTCTCATTTTCAAGAGGATATAGTATCCGAGGTGGTTTGAAATACAAATCCGTGATACACAATAGAAAAAGGAGAGAGTACATAGTTCTGTGAGTTCCGGTTGCTAAGTTGCTAAATTAGCCTTAGTGTCGTTAGCAACAGCATTGTTAAGCCTTACCAGGCTGAGAACTTTTAACCGTGTAGTTACATGTACATGGTTTAATAGTATTTTTGCTCTTCTGTCTATCCTTCCAGTCAGGGGTTTATTTATGTTGTTTCTATCTTCATTTGAGAACGATGCTAGCACGTTAGCTCAGTAGCTAAGTGTGTCACCGATGTATTGTCTTGGAGATAAAAGTCACTTTAAATGTCCATTTCGCGTGCTCGACTCTCATTTTCAAGAGGATATAGTATCTGAGGTGGTTTAAAATACAAATCTGTGATTTACAATAGAAAAAGGAGAGAGTGTGGAATCCAATGAGCTAACTTGTACCTGAGTTACGGTCAGAGCGAAAAAAGATACGTCCATCACTGCCTCTCAAGTCCTTCACTGTAACGTTCCTCATCTACGAATCTTTCATCCTCGCTCAAATTAATGGGGTAATCGTCACTTTCTCGGTCCGAATCTCTCTCGCTCCATTGTAAACAATGGGGAATTGTGAGGAATACTAGCTCCTGTGACGTCACGCTACTTCCGGTACAGGCAAGGCTTTTTTTATCAGCGAGCAAAAGTTGCGAACTTTATCGTCGATTTTTTCTACTAAATCCTTTCAACAAAAATATGGCAATATCGCGAAATGATCAAGTATGACACATAGAATGGATCTGCTATTCCCGTTTAAATTTTTAAAAAAAATTTCAGTAGGCCTTTAAGTTGTTTAACAGTCCGGGGGTTTCCGTTGTGGTATTTTAGGTTTCATAATGTGCCACACATTTTCAATGGGAGACAGGTCTGGACTACAGGCAGGCCAGTCTAGTTCCCGCACTCTTTTACTATGAAGCCATGTTGATGTAACACGTGGCTTGGCATTGTCTTGCTGAAATAAGCAGGGGCGTCCATGGTAACGTTGCTTGGATGGCAACATATGTTGCTCCAAAACCTGTATGTACCTTTCAGCATTAATGGCGCCTTCACAGATGTGTAAGTTACCCATGTCTTGGGCACTAATACACTCCCATACCATCACAGATGCTGGTTTTTCAACTTTGCGCCTATAACAATCCGAATGGTTCTTTTCCTCTTTGGTCCGGAGGACACAACGTCCACAGTTTCCAAAAACAATTTGAAATGTGGACTCGTCAGACCACAGAACACTTTTCCACTTTGTATCAGTCCATCTTAGATGAGCTCAGGCCCAGCGAAGCCGACTGCGTTTCTGGGTGTTGTTGATAAACGGTTTTCGCCTTGCATAGGAGGGTTTTAACGTGCACTTACAGATGTAGCGACCAACTGTAGTTACTGACAGTGGGTTTCTGAAGTGTTCCTGAGCCCATGAGGTGATATCCTTTACACACTGATGTCGCTTGTTGATGCCGTACAGCCTGAGGGATCGAAGGTCACGTGCGTAACTGCTTACGTGCAGTGATTTCTCCAGATTCTCTGAACCCTTTGATGATATTACGGACCGTAGATGGTGAAATCCCTAAATTCCTTGCAATAGCTGGTTGAGAAAGGTTTTTCTTAAACTGTTCAACAATTTGCTCACGCATTTGTTGACAAAGTGGTGACCCTCGCCCCATCCTTGTTTGTGAATGACTGAGCATTTCATGGAATCTACTTTTATACCCAATCATGGCACCCACCTGTTCCCAATTTGCCTGTTCACCTGTGGGATGTTCCAAATAAGTGTTTGATGAGCATTCCTCAACTTTATCAGTATTTATTGCCACCTTTCCCAACTTCTTTGTCACATGTTGCTGGCATCAAATTCCAAAGTTAATGATTATTTGCAAAAAAAAAAAAAAAGTTCATCAGTTTGACATCAAATGTGTTGTCTTTGTAGCATATTCAACTGAATATGGGTTGAAAATGATTTGCAAATCATTGTATTCCGTTTATATTTACATCTAACACAATTTCCCAACTCATATGGAAACGGGGTTTGTACACTGTTCAGTGGATAATAATACAAACACGGTAAGTATCAGTTTGTATTAATTTTACTGAGTCATTGTATGTAGAAACACTTTTTGATAGTGTCTGTAATACTGCAATAGACTCCAGCACCCCAAGCGACCCTGAAAGGGACAAGCGGTAGGAAATGGATGGATGGATGTAATACTGCATAGGCTATCTATCCATTGCAACCATTTTATAGAGGGTCAAATAAGACAGAACTAAATAAATACATATTTAAATAATTACTTGAATGTGTCATTAATTATTAAAATTGGAATTAAATACATACAAATGTTATTGAATGTGTCGTTAATTTATTTATATATGTATATATTTTATTATTGAATCATTGATTTTAATGATTGTTTATTGTTTCATATTTCAAATATTTATTTCATTATTTGTTTCACTATATAGTTAATTATACCATAATTCAATTCATTATTTAATGATTTTATTAACTATTATGTACTTGAAAATGTAACACTGTAATGTTACTTAATATAATTTGTTCATGTCTGAAACAAAATGCAGCAGTGTAACTACCATACCAAAGGGAACACATCATTTCCATCAATTGACACCATAAAAAAAGTTTTGCAAGCAAAATGACTAATTTACCAAGTATTTCAGGATTTTTTTTACACATGTGTATAGTTAGAATGTGGTTAACACTAACTGTTGTATCGTTCGACTGTGACGCAAAATCAGAGGTGTTTAAAGTGTGGCCTGGCAGCCATTTGTAACCCACAGCTTGTTTTCTATTAGCTCCCAGGATCCATCCATCCATTTCCTACCGCTTGTCCCTTTCGAGGTCACCGGTGGTGCTGGAGCCTATCCCAGCTGCACTGGGGCGGCAGGCGGGGTACACCGTGGACAATTCCCCACCTCATCGCAGCGTCAACACAAATAGACAGACAACCATTCACACTCACATTCATATTCTTAAAAAATTACTTTTAACCTTAAATATGTACACTTAAAATAATGTTTATAGATGTAATGCAGGGCCAATATCGTTGATACCGATACTTTTACTTGAATATTTTCAAGATAATTTGATGATTTTAGGCAAACAAACAGAACATCACTATAGTTATTCATGAATAATATAAAACAGTGCAATCATATTTACAAAATAGCACAATGATTCCCTATTGTTTGAGCAAAATAAAGTCAATAATACAAAATAACTCAACAAAAGCAAACAATTACAATTGGCTTGCATTTGACCTTAAGCCACTCAGCTGTGTGCAATAACTTATTCCCTGTGTTGATCAACAATATACAGTATGTATGCAATATTTTTGAACAGCACACGCAGAAAAACCCCCAACTCAAAACCGAACTGAAATGATGTCTCTGACTAGATCGCCAAATTAAGAGCACAGGAAATCTAACATCTCAAAAATGCGTCAGAATAAGATAAGACTAAACACTTTGACACAGACAGAAAAATTTTGATATCATCATGCTAGTAATAATTTGATACCAACAATGACCTGGTATCTATTTTATTGATATTTGAATCAATCAGCCCACTTCTCTTCTGAATGCCAATTATGCCACTGATATAATTTACTGTTGACTCAGTAATGAATGGAACAGAACTTTAGATTCAAACCAAATTTGTCATATGTATTTTAAAGTTAAGGCTACCGTGCAACCATAGATACATCTAGTTGGTTTAATCAAACATAAAATTACTTAAAATGTGTTTTCTGTCAGCGCAATGGGTGGTTCATCTAAAAATACAGAATTAAAAAACACACCTACATGATACATTCCACCATACATTTCCATCAAAAGCATATGCATGAATGAATTGTGGGGAAAAAAACTAATAACAAAAAGAAAAACACTACACAGAGACCCTTGCCCGAACTTTGTTGAGCTTTGAAGTTGCAGGAAGTAACCACTTAACTAAACCAGTGTAACAAAAATACGTTCAGCCAGTCTTAGAAGTAGACGCTTGCATGACGTCACAATCTTAAAAGTAAAGTAAGTAAAAGTATATCTAGTGTGATTGTTAAAATACACTCTTTAGTAGATAAAGATACAAACAAAATTAATATTAAATTTTCTTCTTCAATGTATGTAGAAACACACTTTTTAAAAGGGTCTGTTTTATTGCAAAAGCTGTCTGTCTATTGCTATTGTCAGGGTTTGTAGGTGACGAACCCCAAGATGCAGAGATGGTGGCAGGCATTGAACAGGAAAACATGATTTTATTAAACACTATAGCAAAACAACTAACAAAAGGGTACAAACAAAAGGCGCGCACAAGGCGGAGAACAAACTTGGCTATGAACTTAAATAGCACAAAGGCTAACTGTCGACAAGAAACAAAAACACTTACTGTGACACGAAGGAACTATGACATGAGCGGAGTGAACAAAAGTAGACAGAGCTACAACGACAAGTATTGTGACAGGTAGTAGTCACAATAATCCAGCGCAGAGTGGAGGAAAAAGCAGGTCTAAATAGCAGCTGGCTGATTGACACCAGGTGTGGCCCGGCGCCAATCAGCCACAGCTGAGGGGAAAAAACACTCAGGGAGACAATCAGGAAATAACCAAAATAAGAGTGCTGACAGGAACTAAGGACAGGAAACAAAGACAAACGCAGAGGAAAACTAAAACTTGACCAAACTGGGACAAGCCTGACAGCTATCCTTTTAAGGGTAGCAAAAAAAACCATGCTATTTATACCATACCAAAGGGAAAATGTTTCCATTAATTTACTCCATAACAAAGATATTTTGCAAGCAAAATAACAAATTTTACCAAATAGTTCACTGTTAATATTTTTTTACACAATTGTAATGTATGGTGTATATGTGGTTAACACTTACTGTACTATCTGTAATTCATTCAACATGTTTGACTGTGACTCGAAAGTGCAGCCAGGGAGCCATTTGTAGCTCACAGCTTGATTTCTATTGGCTCCCAGGATCTCCTTCTTCAGTCCGTAGCAGTCTCCAATGTTGTTCTGCCAGTATTGGGCACAGGCCACAGATGATGGGGTAGATTCTGCCAGGTCTTCTGGACTGCACCATGGGGCATCGGCACATTGCAGTAGGTGGGACATTGTCTGCTCTGATCCACAGCTGGATGTGTCGTCTGCTGTGTAGTTCCAGGCTTTCATCAGTGCTTTAACCTCCCTTGTTCCACATGCACTCTGTTAAGGGACATCCAGATTGTCCAGCCAAGGTCGTGGCCACTAGTGGGACTTTCCCTTGGTGGGATTCCTCTGTCCAGTCATTCAAGAGCTTGTGTGACATTTCTTTGCCATTCATCTTCCCAAATGTTGGTCCTTGCTACTTGCTTGGTTGTTCGGAGGGGCAAGACTGTCTGCACAAAACTGTCTCTGTATCGGAGCCTGCATGGGGGTACTGCATGGCCATGTAAGGATTGTCTGATGTCTATCTCCTGTGTTCTCCGTTCATCTTGAGCGATACTGAGTCGTCTTGAGCAGGGATGAGATGCCAGCTAGCGCGTAAAGGCACAGGACAGGTGTTGTCTTGAGACATCCTGTGATGATGCGGCAGGTGTCATTAAAGGCCGTGTCTACCAGTTTATTATGACGTGATCGGCTCCAGCTTGAGCAGGCATACTCTGCTGTGGATAAACACAGGGCCATGGTAGTTGCATGGAATGTTGGTGGACCTGCACCCCACTTGCAGTGACCTAGTTTGCGCAGGATATATACATATATACATATAAATATATAATAGTTGTTTCCTTAAAAACATTCAACTTAATTAAACCGATCTATACACTGCAGTAGTGCGTTTAATACAAAATAAAATGAATACATGTAAATAAAATGTAAGTGTCCACCACATCCATTAGTTTTCTGTATGTGTCCCTCGACAGAAAAAAGTTTGGATACCTCTGCTATAAATTGTCTGTACATGTGCATCCAATTATCAATAATATCGATTCAAAGGTTTGTATCAGCATCGGCTTGATACGAGTTTCATGAGCTTGATATTTCTTGAAACGCTTCTTTCACAAAAATCTGTTTTTGTTGATGTTTTAATGTTCATATTTTACATTGTTTATATTTTTATATTTACTGTGTGTATTGTGAAATTGATTACAAACTCAGGAAGTAAGTCCTTAATGTACACCAAATATTTGGCCCTGATTGTATTTATTTGGAAACAGTTTGACGCATTATCTTGTTGCATTGTTCTGACAAGTAAAAGTAAAATATTGATGTAGTTTATATAATAACCAGTAGAAGTCACTGCTGAATCACTTCTGTGTTATGGCTTTAATGTCTTGTATATCTTGTTTATAGCGCATTTAATCATCAATCATTAATGATAACCAAAACAACTTTGACAATGACTGATCACAGGTATTGCGATCAGTCAGGTATTGATGATTTAGTAAAATAAACTAGTTTCAGCTCAGTTTCAACATATGCTGGAACAGCATATGTTGAAGTGAGCCTATAACACCCAACATTCACTTCAATGTAAACAAAATAGAGATACTGTATTGGTATCCAACGCTGTGTATTTAGTACCAAATCGAAAAAAGTAGGATACAATATCATATAGGACCATCGGATTTGATAAAACCTCATCGAGCTGGATGCAATCTTACTTGGAGGGGAGGAAACAGGTGGTAGAGGTGAATGGCACCCTGTCCCCCCTCCCCTCTCAGTACGCTGTGGAGTCCCCCAAGGCAGTATATTAGGGCCTTTACTGTTCCTAATATACGTAAACGACATGTCATCAGCATGTGACTGTGAATTGTTCCTGTTTGCGGATGACTCGGCCCTGCTGGTATCCGGCAAGGACAAATCACTGGTGGAAAACATTCTCAGTGCCGAACTCTGTAGAATTTGCACCTGGCTCGCTGACAATACAGTAAGCTATCCATACACTTAGGTAAAACAGAATCCATCCTATTTGGGTCCCAAATCAACCTTAAGAAAGTCAGTGACTTCACTATTAAAGTGGGTGACATTGTTATCACCAGGAAAGATGAGGTCACCTACCTAGGTTCCATTCTAGAGGCTAATCTTTCCTGTGACAAAATGGCAACCAAGGTAATCAAAAAGATTTCTCTACAGAATCTCCTCTCTGGTCAACAAAAGCACCATGAAGATTCTAGCGGGAACTCTCATTCAACCCTTTTTCGACTACAAATGCATCTCCTGGTACCCCAGCACCTCCAAAACCCTCAAATCAAGACTCCAAACATCCCAGAACAAGCTAATCAGGTTACTTCTAGACCTCCACCCCAGATCACACCTCACTCCTACCCACTTCTCCAAAGTGGGCTGGCTCAGGGTGGAGGACAGAGTAAAACAACTTGCACTGAGCCTTGTCTATAAAATTCGCTACACCTCCCTGATACCGAAGTACATGTCAAACTACTTCCATAACGTAAATGACCGCCATAACCACAACACCAGGGGGAGCTCCACAAACCACGTTAAACCCAGATTCCAATCTAACAAAGGTCTTAACTCATTCTCCTTCTATGCCACATCAATATGGAATGCACTCCCAACAGGTGTAAAAGAAAGTGCATCTCTATCCTGGTCATGTGTGACAGATACAAAGTCTCCAATGCATAAACCTATTAAAAAGTGTCCAGTAACAAATATGCCCACATCATTCAATTTACTGAGTCATGAGCTTAACTCAATTAAATATTGTGGCCACAAGGTGTCCCCCAAAAACAATTCCAACTCCACTTCAAATTAAATAAAGACGGCATATGTCCATTCCAGATGGTTAATAACAAATAGGTTAGTGTTTTTCCTACTTATTATTTTTCTCTTGAGTAATTTCAGTTGATCAAGCCATTTCTAACATTCCACACTACAAAATCATAAAAGCATTTATGATTCGTGCTCATATCATATCGGATCAGTATTGGTTTAGGGCCATTGCTCAAGGATCCATTGTTGTAAGTTCAGTGATGATGTAATTGCATTTCATTGGGCTCGAAAGATTGGTAACCACTGTATTACAATATACTGACTCATTCAGAAGAATATATCAAATAGTGGCTTTCCTTCTTACTTGAATCATATTAAAAACAAACAAAAACATTGGACATCACCCGTGGTTTGATCCCAGGTAGGGATTGAGAAGCAGTGAATTCTGAGAGAATTGATACTCGTCGAAGTAACCACTGAGCTAAACCAGTGCAATGCCAACTTGGACAAATTGCTTTCTTAGAGAAAATCGTTGTAAATTTATTTAAGCACAGTGGGAAATTGTATATACAATAAGAAACAGGAAATGGAGATGATTTTGAAACAACCCTAAATACTTCAGAACAGAGTAGTGTTACTGTGTTTATAATACTGTGTATTGATTAGTTCAGGTTGTGTTTGTTTTGGCTAACGTTTATTTTGAACATGTTTACAGATACAATAAGATACATCATATAATCTACATATTTTCATTTCTCTTTACAACATGTTTAAAAAGGAGTAGGAAGAAGCGAAGATGGGTTTTAAAAGTAAAAACGTTTGCCATCCTAGTATTGAAGTGATGGATTAATCTTATTTCGGTTCGATCCCAGTAGAGATAGAAAATTAGCAAATTCAAACATGTGTGACAAACTGTAAAGTAACCACTGAAGTAGACCAGTGAAAACAAACACAAGAATATTCTATTTCTTATAGACAACGATGTACTGTTAACGAAATGCTTTTTGAAATAGTAAATGAGAAACAGGAAATTGATCATACGTCGACTTAAGTAATTTAGAAAGTAGACCAGGGGCCGTATTTATCAAGCTTCTTAGAATTACTCCTAAGAAGTCTGCTAAGAGTTGACTTAAGAGTAAATAAATTCTTCGCTGAAAGCTGCACTTAAAAGTTAGTTATCAAGCGTCTTACTCACACTTTCAGCGAAGTGTAGGACTGAATCTTAAGTGTCACACTCAGAGCTGAATTACGACATTACAATGTGCCGTAAACGGAATTTTAGGTGACGTCATTTCTGTGTCCATAGAAATGACCAATCACGGAAGGGAATCCCTTGTCTAAGAATAAAGAAATATCTTAGAAATATTTAAGTGGACAATGGGAGTGTATATTTTGACAATAAACTACAAAATAATACAAAACAAACTAGTCCCCGCCCGCACTCACGCTACCGCTCCCTCTCTTCTCTCGCCCACACACTCACTGACGTCACTCAACTCACACATACGCTACTCTCAAAACATTTTCTTTCCAATTCATTAATTAGGCAACTAATTTGAAACTGGTGTGGGTGGCTCTATATATACTAGCCCACTGCAGCCACATGCAGTAATCAACAAGCAATCGAAAATTATTAAATCTGTGACAAAAATAATACCCGCTCTGTCTAAACGATACCGTTTGATCAGCTGCTCGTCATCAAACAAATCCAGGACATCGTTCCGCCCCCTGAACGTTCGCGCACGTTTCTCTCGCCTCAGTGCCATCCCCTGCTGGCAACTCCTAACCACTTAAGACACCTCTGAAGGTCTCTTAAATATCGTGGAGAGTAGGAGTGATTCTTAGACTTAAGAAAGTTGATAAAAAGCTTGTATTCTTAAGTTTGAGAGTAGGACTAAATTTCGCAAATTCTCAGGACTTAAGTGTAAAATGGCACTCTAAGACTCTAAGTGTGTGGGCGAGAGAAGAGAGGGAGCGGTAGCGTGAGTGCCAGCGGGGACTAGTTTGTTTTGTATTATTTTGTAGTTTATTGTCAAAATATACACTCCCATTGTCCACTTAAATATTTCTAAGATATTTCTTTATTCTTAGACAAGGGATTCCCTTCCGTGATTGGTCATTTCTATGGACACAAAAATGACGTCACCTAAAATTCCGTTTACGGCACATAGTAATGTCGTAGTTCAGCTCTGAGTGTGACACTTAAGATTCAGTCCTACAATTCGCTGAAAGTGTGAGTAAGACGCTTGATAACTAACTTTTAAGTGCAGCTTTCAGCGAATAATTTATTTACTCTTAAGTCAACTCTTAGCAGACTTCTTAGGAGTAATTCTAAGAAGCTTGATAAATACGGCCCCAGATATTACAATTGATTTTGGGACATGTAGTCGTAGTTGTTCTGTGTGAAACTCACCAATGTGACCTAATGTCCTCTATGTAACGTAAAGCATTGTGCTAACAATCAACACCCGGTATCCAGGAAGCAGAAGAAAGCATCACAGTTGTTTCAATGAACATCCGTAAAACATACCATTACACAACAAAATGGCGAGGAGGAGCTGTCATCAATTGTCATAGCCGTTGTTGCGGCCGCAAATGTAAGCAAATCAACAAAGGAAGAAGTATTTTTTATAATCTGGTGTATACAGTGTAATGTTGAATGCACTGATTCATATGTTGGGGAAACAAAACAACCACTAAGCCGACGCATGGCACAGCATTAAGGCTGAAACGACGCGTCGACGTAGTCAACGTCATCGGTTACGTAAATACGTCGACGCCGTTTTTGTGCGTCGACGCGTCGCATATTTACGTCACACTACCGTCATGGCGAAGCGCAAAGCAGACGATCAAAGAAGACGATGCGAGCGGTGCGAGCGAGGGGGGAAAAGCATGCCAAAAGTGGTCAAAAGTGTGGGAGTATTTCAATAAACGGCCTAATAATGTTGTTGTATGCACACTGTGTCGAGCGTAAATGGCCTATCATAGCAGCACAACGGCTATGAACGAACATTTGAAAAGAAAACCATCAACTAGTCAATCGTCCGCGCGAGCATACGTTGTCATCATTACACAAAAACATGAATGTGTCATTTGTATCTGCTAGGGGTGTAACGGTACGTGTTTTGTATTGAACCGTTTCGGTACGGGGCTTTCGGTTCGGTACGGGGGTGTACCGAACGAGTTTCTAAGCTAAAGCTAAAGTCTTAACAAGCTGCTTTGCTCCGTCTGCCTCTGTCTCAGCACGCAGCATTGTCCCACCCACACAACCATCTGATTGGTACACACAAAGCATTGTCAGCCAATCAGCAGTGCGTATTCAGAGCGCATGTAGTCAGCGCTTCAGCGTGGAGCAGATATGTGTTTAGCAGGTGAGCATCAGGCAGCGGACTCTCCCCAAATAATAATAAACACCTCCCAGTCAATTACTAGTAACATCACTATGAGCCCGTTGACCTTCTAGAAACTTAAACTGCAGCTCAGCTCACTCGCAGTCCTGGCTTGAGGTGAAGGCTACCGGTAATTAGCTCTCAGTTCCAGCCATCGACCCCTTCTGAGCGCCTATTTTCAGCTGCTGGGAATATTGTAAACAAGAAAAGAACCAAAGCATGTAGACATGCTAACCTTTCTTCATTACAACTGTTAGACACTCACTGGAATGAGTAGAATTGGTTATTGTGTACTGTGTTGGACTGGATGTTTATTTTGCACATTTTAAAAGCAATACTTAATGTTTACAGTGCTCCAGAATATTTAGATTGGCACTTTTTTGTATTGGATGTTTATCTTTATTTTTGCACATTTTAGCAAATAAGCAATACTTTCACTTTTGTTGAAATGTTTACACTGTTGTTACAGAATATTTCGTTTTACACTTTTTTGTATTGGATGTTTATCTTTATTTTTGCACATTTTAAAGCAAAATAAGCAATACTTTTACTTTTGAAATGCTTATACTATTGCCGAATATTAAGATTTGCACTGGATGTTGACTTTTATATTTGCACATTAAAAAGCAAATAAGCTACTTTTAATTTTGTTAAATGTTAAAAGTTTTAAATGTTTACATTGTTACAGAATATTTAGTCATGTTGTTGTCAATGTTGACTGAGTGGCCATATTTCTTTTTTTTTGTAAATAAAAGCCATGCCTTTTGAAAAAACGGGCCTACATTTATTTTTTCATCTTCATTTTGAATAAAAAAATAATCGGTAAAAGGAAAAAGAATCTATTGATTAATCGAAAAAATAATCTATAGATTAACCGATTAATCGAAGAAAAAAAAATCTATAGATTAATCGATAGAAAAATAATCGTTAGCTGCAGCCTTACGCAGCATAGACGGGCAAACTCTTCAGGCCAAGACTCAGTCTACCCGCACCTCAGGGAGAAACAGCACTCCTTTGAAAACAAAAATGTACAGATTGTGGACAGGGAGGACGGATGGTACGAAAGAGGAGTGAGGGAAGCCATCCATGTCAAGGTTGAAAAACCATCCCTGAACAGAGGAGGTGTTCAGCGACACCACCTGTCTCCCACATACAACACTGTCCTTTCTACCATTCCTAAAATACTCTGCAATTTATCCTCCAACAAATAACAGAAGTTAGAAACATTCAGTAAAATTACAGTAAGTAAAAGTATGTTTAATTTAATTGTTAGCATACACTGTTCAGTAGATAATAATACAAACATTGTATGTAGAAACACTTTTTGATAGTGTGTGTAATACTTCAATAGGCTCCAGCACCCCACGCGACCCCGAAAGGGACAAGCGGTAGAAAAATGGATGGCTGGATGGATGTAATACTGCATAAGCTATCTCTCCATTGCAACCCTTTTATAGAGGGTCAAATAGGACAGAATTAAATAAATAAATATTTAAATAATTACTTGAATGTGTCATTAATTAATTAAAATTGGAATTAAATACATACAAGTGTTATTAAATGTGTCGTTAATGTATTTATTGTAATTTTGTATTTTATTATTGAATCTTTTATTTTAATTATTGTTTTCATTATTTCATATTTCAAAGATTTATTTAATTATTTTATTATTGTTTCACTATCTTGTTATTTTTTTCCATAATTCAATTAATTATTTAATGATTTTATTAACTATTATCTACTTGAAAATGTAACACTGTAATGTTACTTAATATAATTTGTTCATGTGTGAAACAAAATGCTACAGTATAACTACCATACCAAGGGAACACATAATTTCCATCAATTTACACTATAAAAAAAGTTTTGCAAGCAAAATGACTAACTTTACTAAGTATTTCATGATTTTTTTTACACATACAGTATGTATAGTTAGAATGTGGTTAACACTAACTGTTGTATCGTTCGACATGTTCGACTGTGACGCAAAATCAGAGGTGTCCCAAATGCGGCCTGGCAGCCATTTGTTGCCCACAGCTTGTTTTCTAACAGCTCCCAGGATCCATCCATCCATTTTCTACCGTTTTTCCCTTTCAAGGTCGCAGGGGGTGCTGGAGCCTATCCCAGCTGCACTAGGCCGGAAGGCTGGGTACACCGTGGACAAGTCGCCACCTCATCGCAGGGCATGAGGCATCCCGTGATGATGCAGCAGGTGTCATTTAAGGCTGTGTCGACCAGTTTAGTATGACGTGATCGGCTTGCTGTGGAGAAACAAAGGGCCATGGCAGGTGCAAATGCAGGTGGGGGGACAGGCGGATGGACGGTAAAGGGGCTTGAACAGTGTAATTTGGCCTTGGGGACTAGACTACAGACAGTGGTGAAGTAGGCCGGCTTCGTCGCGTGAAGAAGCCTACAATTTTTGGTTGTTTTTTCTGCTCCGTATGCTGAATGGCAATATACGATATATATCTCGATATTTTTTCCGTAAAGTAAAAACAAAACACAAAACAGTCCTAGTTACCTGAGCTATTACGTACGTCATTATTTTGATTTAGTAAATATTGACTTACTAAGACAAAATAATGACTAAGTCAAATTAATGACTTACTGTAAATAAGCGTTTGCAATAAGCGTTTGAAAGAAAGAGTTAAAAGTGGGGCCACATGCTGACATATGCTCAACTCATCATGCTTAATTTATAACAGCATTTGGGAAGCCTGTAGTTGATTTTTATTTTGTAAATGTTATATTTTTATCAACATGTGATAGCAGGGACCCTGCCATTCAAAACTAGGCTGCTACATTACTAATGATTAATGTAACTATAGCTGAAAAAATAGTACAATAGCAATAGGAGAGACTATTCATCCCTGAACACCATGGAGTTCATGTGGGCTTTATGATACAGTTACATTATTATATCAACTATCAGAGACATAAACTCTTCATTTAACATAATGTCCTTTTTTGCTGCTTCAACACAGAAAAAGGTGAAGTGAAATAACTTAGTTGTTAACTGTAGGTCAATAATGCTTGTCTTTCTCTCAGACAGACAGGGCTTTGCTGTCCGTAACACACGCACGCATGCACACACCGCAAAATGAGCTAACATTACGCTAAAAGCTAATTAGCCTTCACCTCAAGGACTGCGAGCGAGCTGAGCTGCTGCTTATATTTCTAGAACGTCAACGGGCTCATAGGGATGTTACTAGTAGTAGACTGGGAGGTGTTTATTATAATTTGGGGAGAGTCCGCTGCATTATGCTCACCTGCTAAACACCTTTCTGCTAACCCACACCGTCTCTCCTCTCTGCCTGCCACTGCCGTGAGCACTGACTCCATGCGCTCTGAATACTCACTGCTGATTTGCTGTTACATGCGCTCTGAATACTCACTGCTGATTGGCTGTTACCGCTCTGAATACGCACTGCTGATTGGCTGTTACATGCGCTCTGAATACGCACTGCTGATTGGCTGTTACATGCGCTCTGAATACGCACTGCTGATTGGCTGTTACATGCGCTCTGAATACGCACTGCTGATTGGCTGTTACCGCTCTGCGTGTAACCAATCAGATGGTTGTGTGGGTGGGACAATGCTGGGTGCTGCAGAGATGTACTGACAGAGGCAGAGACAGTACGAAGCGTAGCAGCTTGTTAAGACTTTAGTTTAGCACCAAATGATAATATAAATACATTTAATAAAGTCAAATACAAATAAGGCATCAAGAGAAGTATCCTACACTTCTCTTTTGTAAAGTAAATCTGAACAGCCGATATGGGCATCTACATCAACTATATGATTTGCCTGAGAAGCTGGACAGGACAAAAAAAATATTATTATTATTTTTTATTTTTTTTAAAGACTTTAGTTTAAGGTGGTGGCTCTTTGTTGTTAGACGGCCGCCTTAACAACAAAGCGCTGCGGGAAACCCTGGAAAAGGTTTGGACACCTCTGCAATAAATTGTCTGTATTATCAAAAATATCGATTCAAAGGTTTGTATCAGCATTGGCTTGATATGAGCTTCATGAGGTTGATATTTTTTACATCGCTTCTTTCACAAAAATCTGATTTTGTTGATGTTTTAATGTTCATATTTGACATTGTTTATATTTGTATATTTACTGTGTGTATTACAGTGACGTGCGGTGAACTAAACACCAGGTGAGGCATAGATACTTTTGGAGTTTTTTTTCTTCTTTTTTTTACTTAAATTCATATCTGCAGCTCTAATCATTGTTGATTTAGGTTGCACATTATCGTAACAGGAAAAAGAAGGGAGTTATTTGCTTTCATAAAAACTTTATCATAATGAGATTATGATATGATAAATGGGTCCAAAAAGTATTTGATAATGTTGTTATTAAATACTTTTGCTTTTAACAAAATAAATCAAGTATTGTGATAGTATCTTACCGTTCTGTATTTGTATCAATCAATCAATCAATCAATGTTTATTTATATAGCCCTAAACCACAAGTGTCTCAAAGGGCTGCACAAGCCACAACGACATCCTCGGTTCAGAGCCCACATAAGGGCAAGGAAAAACTCACAACCCAGTGGGACGTCAATGTGAATGACTATGAGAAACCTTGGAGAGGACCGCAGATGTGGGTGGACCCCCCTGGATGGACCCCCCCGCTCCTCTAGGGGAGACCGGATGCAATGGACGTTGAGTGGGTCTAGTACAGGGGTCGGCAACCCGCGGCTCCGGAGCCGCATGCGGCTCTTTGACCACTCTGATGCGGCTCCGCTGCATACTTGCCGACCCCCCTGATTTTACCAGGAGACTTATGGATCTCAGTGCCTCTCCTAGATAACTCCCAGGGCAAATATAATTCTATTTTCACTCTAATTACTAAATTAAGGGCGTGCCCTAATTGCACTGCAGTAATTGTCCTCTATAGCATTTATAAACAGCGTGCCAGCCCGGCCACATGTTGTATGTAGCTTTTACTTGCACACGTAGGAGACAGCAAAGCATACTTAGTCATCAGCCACACAGCTTACACTGACGGTAGCCGTACCGTATAAAACAACTTTAACACTGTTACGTTACAAATATGCGCCACACTGTGAACAAACACCAAAAAAGAATGAAAATCACATTTCTGGAGGACATCCCACTGTAACACAACATAAACACAACACAACCAATACCCAGAATCCCATGCAGCCCTAACTCTTCCAGTCTAGATTATACACCCTCGCTACCACAAAACCCCTCCACACATCAAACCCCCCCCCCCCCCTCCGTGCGTCGGTTGTGCGTCGGTTGAGCGGAAGAGTGTAAGCTGTGTGGCTGCTGACCTAGTACGCCTTGCTGTCACTTACGTGAGCAAGCTGAAGCTACATTCTACATGTGGCCGAGCAGGTACACTGTTTGGGCAGGCTGTAGAGGGCACCATAAGCAGTGTCATCACTCCCTGATATTCGGGAGCCTCCCGGAAATAATGAGAGGGTTGGCAAGTATGACGCTATCAAGCGCCATTGATTCAAATCTCGCGGGCCGCACTGACATCAATTTTCCATATTAAAGTGTGTGCCGGTGCGTGTGTCTGAGACCCCTGGTTAACATAGCACAAAGCAATTAAAGCTTTATATGCGGTGTTTTTCATTTTAAATTAATTTTTTTTTTTGTGGCTCCCATCATTTTCTTTAATTTGTGAAACTTGCCAAAATGGCTCTTTGAGTGGTAAAGGTTGCCGACCCCTGGTCTAGTATAATATTGTGAAAGTCCAGTCCATAGTGGATCTAACATAATAGTGAGAGTCCAGTCCATAGTGGGGCCAGCCGGAGACCATCCCGAGCGGAGACAGGTCAGCAGCGCAGAGATGTCCCCAACCGATGCACAGGTGAGCGGTCCACCCCGGGTCCGGACTCTGGACAGCCAGCACTTCATCCAGCACTACCCCCCCTCCACAAGGGAGAGGGGGGTAGAGGAGAAAAGAAAAGAAACGGCAGATCAACTGGTCTAAAAAGGGGTCTATTTAAAGGCTAGAGTATACAAATGAGTTTTAAGATGGGACTTAAAGGCCTACTGAAAGCCACTACTACCAACCACGCAGTCTGATAGTTTATATATCAATGATGAAATCTTAACATTGCAACACATGCCAATACAGCCGGGTTAACTTATAAAGTGCAATTTTAAAATTCCCGCCACACTTCCGGTTGAAAAACTCCTTTGGATATGATTTATGCGCGTGACGTCACAAAAGCAACGGAAGTGGTTGGACCCCATCGGACCCGATAGAAAAGCCTCTTGTTTTCTTTGACAAAATTCCACAGTATTCTGAATCTTTTGCAATTTGTTTAATGAACAATGGAGACTGCAAAGAAGAACGTTGTAGGTGGGATCGATCGGTGTCTTAGCGGCTAAGTACAATACTGTAATATCCGTGATATTTGCATTAGTGTACTGTGTCTTTAAGGGTTTGGGGAACGCGCATGCGCGAGTGAGTTGGCGGAGAACTTGAGTGTGTGTGATCGTGACTTTTGGCTAACAGCAGCTCGTGTATGTGTGTGCGTTACTTTTTGAACTACAACCAGTTACCGCTTGTTAATAAAGCGATTGAGCAATTTGTTTAATGGACACTGGAGACTGCAAATAAGAAAGTTGGAGCCGGTGGAGCAGCGGATTACAGCAACACCAACACCAGGAGGTTGTGTTGTGTTTTGAGCAGGATAACAGACGCACTACGGTGAGTCTAGCTTTGGCTTCCAAACATTTGATCGATTGCCCGTACGTGCGTGTCGATATGTGCATGTGACGTACGTAACTTCGGGGAAATATATGTTTCTTGCCGACTCTGATGGCGGTTTGGGTGTCGTCAAAAGCGTACAACGCCCGCCGCCGCATCTAAGTTAGCTACGCAGCTAGGTTAGCTTCTGTTTTTTTAGCTTCGCCAAGCTGAATATTATTAATAGTGTATTTACATGTTCATGGTTTAATAGTATTATTGATCTTCTGTCTATCCATCCAGTCAGGGTTTTTTTTAATTTAGTTTCTATCTGCATTTGAGACTGGCGCTATCGCGTTGGCTACGTAGCTAGGTTAGCTTCTGTTGTTTTGGCTTCGCCAAGCGGAATATTATTAATCGTGTATTTACATGTTCATGGTTTAATAGTATTATTGATCTTCTGTCTATCCATCCAGTCAGGGTTTTTGTTTTTTTTAGTTTCTATCTGCATTTGAGACTGGCGCTATCGCGTTGGCTACGTTGCTAGGTTAGCTTCTGTTTTTTTTAGCTTCGCCAAGCGGAATATTATCAATCGTGTATTTACATGTTCATGGTTTAATAGTATTATTGATCTTCTGTCTATCCATCCAGTCAGGTTTTTTTTTAATTTAGTTTCTATCTGCATTTGAGACTGCTGCTATCAAGTTGGCTACGTAGCTAGGTTAGCTACTATTTTTTTAGCTTCGCAAAGCTGAATTATTAATCGTGTATTTACATGTTCAGTCACTGTGAATGTCCATTTCGCGTTCTCGACTCTCATTTTCAAGAGGATATAGTATCTAAAATGGTTTAAAATACAAATCTGTGATACACAATAGAAAAAGGAGAGAGTGTGGAATCCAATGAGCCAGCTTTTACCTAAGTTACGGTCAGAGCGCGAAAAAAGATACGTCCATCACTGCCTTTCAAGTCCTTCACTGTAACGTTCCTCATCTACGAATCTTTCATCCTTGCTCAAATTAATGGTGTAATCGTCACTTTCTCGGTCCGAATCTCTCTCACTCCATTGTAAACAACGGGAATTGTGAGCAGCACTACCGCTTGTGAAGTCACGCTACTTCCGGTACAGGCAAGGCTTTTTTTATCAGCGAGCAAAAGTTGCGAACTTTATTGTCGATTTTCTCTACTAAATCCTTTCAGCAAAAATATGGCAATATCGCGAAAGGATCAAGTATGACACATAGAATGGATCTGCTATTCCCGTTTAAATTTAAAAAATTCATTTCAGTAGGCCTTTAAATGCTTCTACTGAGGTAGCATCTCTAACTGTTACCGGGAGGGCATTCCATAGTGCTGGAGCCCAAATAGAAAAAGCTCTATAGCCCGCAGACTTTTTTTGGGCTCTGGGAATCACTAATAAGCCGGAGTTCTTTGAATGCAGATTTCTTGCCGAGACATATGGTACAATACAATCTGCAAGATAGGCTGGAGCTAGACCGTGTAGTATTTTATACGTAAGTAGTAAAACCTTAAAGTCACATCTTAAGTTAGGGGTGTCAAACTCAAATACAGAGTGGGCCAAAATTTAAAACTGAACAAAGCCGCGGGCCAAGGTTGAAAAAATTAACCTTTTAATAGGGACCCAAACAAGTTATGCATTGAATATTGAAGGCTTATATAACTTTATAGTGACATGCAAAATCAAGTTTCAAATAATAATTATAATAATTAAAAAATATCAATGGCATATCAAATAACATTTTAATAAAAATTTAATGCCTCTTTTCTATGTGCAGCCTTCTGAGGTAAATATGAAAATAAACTTTTTCCACAGGCTAATAATACATTTGAAATAAAATAATAATGAATGAATCAAACATTCAAGCCTTGAAGTAGCAAGAGAAAGTGCATGAATAAAACGTTAATTATTGCTCAGTTTGCTACACTGATTTGCTTTAACACTGAATATGGAACAAGGAATGAATGAATGAATGAATGAATTAAATAAGTTTATTTCGGTCATATAATCAACCATCAACCATTAACCATTTTGTGTGACCAGTTTAACAGTACAGATACACATTTACACACAAAAAGAAAATAAAAGAAAAAGAATGACCGAAAAAGGAATAGGCTGAAACCAAAGCGTATATTTGCCTATCCTATACCTCCACACTGATTTTAACACTGAATATGGAACGAGCAACGCTTATATAACTTAATAGTGCAAAATCAACTTTCAAAAAACAAACGAAAAAACATCAATGGCATATTAAATACAATTTAAATAAAACATGTAATGCCTCTTTTCGATTTGCAGCCTTCTGAGGTAAATATCAACATGAACTTTTTCCACAGGCTAATAAATTTGAAATGAAACAATGAATAAATCAACCATTCAGGACTTTAAACTGCTCAGTTTGCAACACTAATCTGATGTGCCCAAGCCAGATACCTGGCATCTTTTCTTCGATGCTAGTTTATTAATGTCGGGGCTCAGGCTTTGAGCTGAGGCGACCTTCATTATCGACAGAAGGTGTTCATCAGTCAGAAGTATCCTGTGAGACGTTTTCGTCATCTTCATTGAGGAGAAAAGTTGCTCACATAGATACGTGCTGCCGAACATGGAGAGGAATTGAGCAGCTTGGGTGCGGAGCTGAGGCATTGTGTCAGGGATGAATTGTGGAAAGTGTGCGGCGCCAACAGCATCATACTTTGTCTTCAGCGTGTCATCACACTGGAGTTCAATCAGCTCCATTTGGAGGTTAGTTGGTGCTTTTTCCACATCAACTGCGAAGGGAATACTAAGCAGTTAAAATTTACACTTCTGACCATCAAAGTCGCTAAATCGCCGGCTAAACTCAGCGCCGAGTACACTGAGTTTTTCACCAAAATGTGCGCACACGGCGGTAGAGATCTGTGTTTTTATGGTTTGATAGCAGGGGAAATGGCCAAGGTTTCCTTGCAGCAGCTGATTCTCTCAGGCAGTTTAGTTTTAAAAGCTCTCACTGACGAGTACATAACTGTGATGATGCGGCCCCGCCCCTGTAGCTGCAGGTTCAGTGCATCAAGATGGCTTGAGATGTCACACAGAAAGGCCTGCTCACACAGAAACTTTTTTTTCCCGGAGGTCTGCTGTGTCCTTCCCTTTGCTTTGCAGAAACTGACATATTTCTTCACGCAGCTCGAAAAATCTGTTTAGTACTTTTCCATCTTAACCATCTCAGCTCTGTGTGATACGGCACGTCTGTCTGTTCCGAACCAAACTCGTCCAGAAAAGACTTAAACTGGCGGTGATTCAGACCTTAGGCTCTTATAAAGTTAACAACTTGTGTTACTGTGGTCATAACATGTTCCATCTTTAGGGCTTTAGCACACAGTGACTCTTGATGTATGATGCAATGATAAACACATAGCTCACCTGCACAGTTCTCTTCCCGCATCTTTTCACGAATCCTGCCCACCAGTCCATTCTTTTTACCACTCATCGCTGGCGCACCATCAGTGGTTAATCCCACGAGTTTATCCCACGACAGGTTTATTTCACATTTGCAAACATCCTCAAATATTTCCTTCCCTGTGGTTGTGCCATGCATGGATTTAAATCCCAAAAGCTCCTTCGTAACACACATATTTGAGTCGACACCGCGGATGAAGACTGACAGCTGCGCAGTATCAGACGCGTCAGTGCTCTCGTCCACAGCAAGGGAAAAAGAAACAAAATCTTTCCCCTTTTCCATCAGCTGGTCATGCAGATTGGTGGCAAGATCACATGTGCGCTCAGCTATTGTGTTCCTGCTCAGGCTTACGTTTGAAAATGCCTGCTTTTTCTCTGGGCACACTTGGTCACAAACTTTCAGCATGCACTTTTTAACAAACTCTCCCTCATTAATGGGTCGGTTTGGTGGTAGCGGGGGTGTATATTGTAGCGTCCCGGAAGAGTTAGTGCTGCAAAGGGTTCTGGGTATTTGTTCTGTTGTGTTTATGCTGTGTTACGGTGCAGATGTTCTCCCGAAATGTGTTTGTCATTCTTGTTTGGTGTGGGTTCACAGTGTGGCGCATATTTGTAACAGTATCAAAAATGTTTATACGGCCACCCTCAGTGTGATCTGTATGGCTGTTGACCAAGTATGTCTTGTATTCATTTGTGTGTGTGTGTGTGTGGGTAAAAGCCGCACAAATTGTGTGACTGGGCCGGCACGCTGTTTGTATGGGGGAAAAGCGAACAAGACGACAGGTTGTAGAGGATACTAAAGGCAATGCCTTTAAGGCACGTCCTCAATATAGATGAGTCTCGCAGGAAATTGGGAGGGTTGGCAAGTATGTTAGCGGTGAATGCGGTGTTACAGCGGCACCGCCGCTGTATAATACCGGCGGGCCAGCTCTATTGTTAATTTGATATTGCCTCAAGGGCCAAATGAAATTACATGGCGGGCCAAATTTGGCCCGCGGGCCAGAGTTTGACACCCATGTCTTAAGTGCACAGGAAGCCTGTGCAGGTGAGCCAGTATAGGCGTAATATGATCAAACTTTCTTGTTCTTGTCAAAAGTCTAGCAGCCGCATTTTGTACCAACTGTAATCTTTTAATGCTAGACATAGGGAGACCCGAAAATAATACGTTACAGTAATCGAGACGAGACGTAACGAACGCATGAATAATGATCTCAGCGTCGCTAGTGGACAAAATGGAACGAATTTTAGCGATATTACGGAGATGAAAGATGGCTGTTTTAGTAACACTCTTAATGTGTGACTCAAACGAGAGAGTTGGGTCGAAAATAATACCCAGATTCTTTACCGAGTCGCCTTGTGTAATTGTTTGGTTGTCAAATGTTAAGGTGCTATTATTAAATAAATATCGGTGTCTAGCAGGACCGATAATCAGCATTTCCGTTTTCTTGGCGTTGAGTTGCAAAAAATTAGCGGACATCCATTGTTTAATTTCATTAAGACACGCCTCCAGCTGACTACAATCCGCCGTGTTGGTCAGCTTTAGGGGCATGTAGAGTTGGGTGTCATCCGCATAACAGTGAAAGCTAACACCGTATTTGCGTATGATGTCACCTAGCGGCAGCATGTAAGTACTAAAGAGTGCAGGGCCAAGAACCGAACCCTGGGGAACTCCGCACGTTACCTTAAAATAGTCCGAGGTCACATTGTTATGGGAGACACACTGCATCCTGTCAGTAAGATAAGAGTTAAACCAAGACAAGGCTAAGTCTGACATCCCATTACGCGTTTTGATACGCTCTAATAAAATATTATGATCGACGGTTTCGAAAGCAGCGGTAAGATCAAGAAGCAGCAACATAGATGACGCATCAGAATCCATCGTTAGCAATAGATCATTAGTCATTTTTGCGAGGGCTGTGTATATATATATATATATATATATATATATATATATATATATATATATATATATATATATATATATATATATATATATATATATATATATATATATATATATATATATATATATATATATATATATATATGTATTAGTTGTTTCCTCAAATACATTTAACCTAATTAAAACAATATATGCACTGCAGTAGTGTGTTTAATACAAAATAAAATTAATACATGTAAATAAAATATAAGTGTCCACCACATTCTTTACTTTTCTGTATGTGGCCCTCGACAGAAAAAAGTTTGGACACCTCTGCTTTAAATTGTCTGTACATGTGCATCCAATTATCAATAATATTGATTCAAAGGTTTGTATCAGCATCGGCTTGATATGAGCTTCATGAGGTTGATATTTCTTACATCGCTTCTTTCACAAAAATCTGTTTTTGTTGATGTTTTAATGTTCATATTTTACATTGTTTATATTTTTTTATTTACTGTGTGTATTGTGATATTGTTTACAAACTCGGGAAATAAGTCCTTAATGTACACAAGAGGGTTTACAGCCCTCCTGCTTCTTTCCCCAAATATTTGGCCCTGACTGTATTTACTTGGAAACAGTTTGACGCATTATCTTGTTGTGATGATAATAATAATAATAATAATAATAATAATAATAATAATAATAAAGTATTGTTCTGACAAGTAAAAGTAAAATATTGATGTAGTTTATATAATAACCAGTAGAAGTCACTGCTGAATCACTTCTGAGTTATGGCTTTAATGTCTTGTTTATCTTGTTTATAGCGCATTTAATCGTCAATTAATTAATGATAACCAAACCAACTTTGACAATGGCTGATCACATGGCAGTCTGTGTATTAATAAGAAGTTCAGGTATGGATGATTTTGTACAATAAACCAGTTTCAGAAATAATTTTAGAAGACTGCATATGTCTTAGCTGGTACAGCCAGGGGCGCCGAAAAGGGGGGGTAAAGGAGACAGATTCTAGGGGCCCATGATGGAGGGGGGCCCAGAGAGGCCCCTAATGATGATGAAATTATAATACAGGGGGCCCTGTAAAGATTATTTTCATGGAGCCCAAAATCCCTAGCGGCGCCCCTGGGTACAGCATATGTTGAAGTGAGCCTATAACACCCAACATTCACTTCAATGTAAACAAAATAGAGATACTGTACTGGTATCCAACAATGTGTATTTAGTACCAAATCAAAAAAAGTAGGATACAATATCATATAGGACCATGTCCATGGGTCGATACAGCATAGTGAAAAACTAATATGTATATGAGTTTGTTGCTAGGCGATCTTACCACTGAACCATACAAGAAGAGACGCCTCAGAGGTAAATTGTTGTTGTATAGACAACTTCAGTGATGATGTAATTGCATTTTATTGGGCTGGAAATGTTGGTGACCACTGTATTAGAGTATACTGACTAATTCAGATGAATATATGAAACAGTAGTGACTTTCCTTCCTGACTGTATCATATTAAAAACAAACAAAAACACTGGACATCACCCGTGGTTTGATCCCAGGTAGGGATTGAGAAGCATCAAATCCCAAGTAAACTGTTATTAGGCGATGTAACCACTGAGCTAAACCAGTGCAATACCTTGAAGGAGGAATTGCTTTCTTATAGAAAGTCTTAGTAATGTTCTTTAAACTTACTTTGTACTGAACAGGAAGTCACTGTGTGCACTTTTTAACACTCTGTAACCAGACAATTATGCTGCTGTCTGCATAAGTGTATGTGTGTAGGGACCCTCTTGAAAAGGAGATGCTACATCTCAAGGGGCTATCCTAAATAAACTGGATGGAAATAAATAAGCACTTTAACCTAATTGTTACTAGTAGTCAGTGTGTTATACACACTTGGGGTGTCCCGATCCAGTAGTGACATCAGTCCAAGATCAGCAAAAAAACCAAGTATCAGATTATATTGGTTTGTATCTAAGCTAAAAAAGAAAGCCAGTTAACATGTAAATATCCTCCGCACACAAGGTTGGTGTTTTTTTTAACAACTTTATAGGAAACAATGATGCTAAGTTATCTAAGCTATGTGGTTGTTCTAATAGCTTAGCATACATTGACTCGGGGTGTCCTGATCTTATATTCATATTAGATATCGATCTGATACCAGCGAAAAATAAAATGTATCAGATTATATTGGTTTCCTTATGCAAAAGTAAACAGTCAGTCAAAAGCTAAATGTCCCCCAATAAGCACATGAGGTTGGTCATTTTCAAAAGGTAAACATGGTAGGCTATAGGCTACAGAGCAAGCAGTTACACAACAGCTAAGCACACAATAGCACACTAGCTACACATACAGTAGGTAATAAGTGTCTTTAATGGAAACATACTGCAGTCTAAAACACGTCATTTGTCAATATAAACAAGTATCAAATAATTATAGGGTCATACTACTGTACTTACAGATACAAAGTCTCCAATGCATAAACCTATTAAAACGTGTCCTGTAACAAATGTGTCCGCATCATTCAACTTACTGAGTCATGATCTTAACTCAATTAATTATTGTGGCCACTAGGTGTCCCCCAAAAAACAATTCCAACTCCACTTCAAATTAAATAAAGATGGCATATGTCAATTCCAGATGGTTAATAACAAATAGGTTAGTGTTTTTTCTACCTATTATTTTTCTCTTGAGTAATTTCAGTTGATCAAGCCATTTCTAACATTCCACACTACAAAATCATAAAAGCATTTATGATTTGTGCTCATATCGGATCAGTATTGGCATAAGGCCATGACTCAAGGCTCCATTGTTGAAAGTTCAGTGATGATGTAATTGCTTTGATTGGGCTCGAAAGATTGGTTACCACTGTATTAGAGTATACTGACAAATTCAGAAGAATATATCAAACAATAGTGACTTTCCTTCTTATTTGTATCATATTAAAATCAAACAAAAACACTGGACATCACCCGTGGTTTGAACCCATGAAGGGATTGAGAAGCAGCGAATTCTGAGAGAATTGATACTATTCGAAGTAACCACTGAGCTAAACCAGTGCAATACCGGAAAGGATAAATTGCTTTCTTATAGAAAATTGTCGTAAAATTATTTAAGCACAGTGGGAAATATTATGTATAATAAGAAACAGGAAATGGAGATGATTTTTAAACAACCCTAAATACTTCAGAACGGAGTAGTGTTACTGTGTTTATTATACTGTGTATTGATTGGTTCAGGTTGTGTTTGTTATGGTTTACGTTTATTTTGAACATGTGTACAGATACATTATGATACTTCATATAATCTACATATTTTGCATTTGTAGCCAACAAAACAACAACATAGCTGTATCATATTAAAAACAAACAAAAACACTGGACATCACCCGTGGTTTGATCCCAGGTAGGGATTGAGAAACAGCGAATTCTGAAAGACTCGATACTAGTCGAAGTAACCACTGAGCTAAACCAGTAAAAACAAACCCAGGGATATTAGAGAATATTAGAGTATACTGACTAATTCAGAAGAATATATCAAACAATAGTGACTTTCCTTCTTACTTGTATCATATTAAAAACCAACAAAACACTGGACATCACCCGTGGTTTGATCCCAGGTAGGGATTGAGAAACAGCAACTTTTACAATGACTGATCACATGGCAGTCAGTGTATTAATAAAAAGTTCAGGTATGGATGATTTAGTAAAATAAACCAGTTTCAGCTCAGTTTCAACATATGCTGGTACAGCATATGTTGAAGTGAGCCTATAACACCCAACATTCACTTCAATGTAAACAAAATAGAGATACTGCACTGGTATACTAAGCTGTGTATTTAGTACCAAATCGAAAAAAGTAGGATACAATATCATATAGGACCATATCCATGGGTCGATACATCCATCCATCCATCCATCCATCTTCTTCCACTTATCCGAGGTCGGGTCGCGGGGGCAGCAGCCTAAGCAGGGAAACCCAGACTTCCCTCTCCCCAGCCACTTCGTCCAGCTCCTCCCGGGGGATCCCGAGGCGTTCCCAGGCCAGCCGGGAGACATAGTCTTCCCAACGTGTCCTGGATCTTCCCCGCGGCCTCCTACCGGTCGGACGTGCCCTAAACACCTCCCTAGGGAGGCGTTCGGGTGGCATCCTGACCAGATGCCCCAACCACCTCATCTGGCTCCTCTCCATGTGGAGGAGCAGCGGCTTTACTTTGAGCTCCCCCCGGATGGCAGAGCTTCTCACCCTATCTCTAAGGGAGAGCCCCGCCACCCGGCGGAGGAAACTAATTTCGGCCGCTTGTACCCGTGATCTTGTCCTTTCGGTCATAACCCAAAGCTCATGACCATAGGTGAGGATGGGAACGTAGATCGACCGGTAAATTGAGAGCTTTGCCTTCCGGCTCAGCTCCTTCTTCACCACAACGGATCGATACAGAGTCTGCATTACTGAAGACGCCGCACCGATCCGCCTGTCGATCTCACGATCCACTCTTCCCTCACTCGTGAGGGAAGAGTGGTACTTGAACTCCTCCACTTGGGGCAGCATAGTGAAAAACTAAAATGTACATGAGTTTGGTGCTAGGCGATCTTACCACTGAACCATGGGACGGCGTGGCGAAGTTGGTAGAGTGGCTGTGCCAGCAATCGGAGTGTTGCTGGTTACTGGGGTTCAATTCCCACCTTCTACCTTCCTAGTCACGTCCGTTGTGTCCTTGGGCAAGACACTTCACCCTTTGCCTCTGATGGCTGCTGGTTAGCGCCTTGCATGGCAGCTCCCGCCATCAGTGTGTGAATGTGTGTGTGAATGTGGAAATACTGTCAAAGCGCTTTGAGTACCTTGAAGGTAGAAAAGTGCTATACAAGTACAACCCATTTATCATGTATTTAACCATACAAGAAGAGACTCCTCAGAGGTAAATTGTTGTTGTATAGACCTGTGGTCCCCAACCACCGGTCCGTGGACTGATGGGTACTGGGCCGCACAAGAAATTGAAAAAAAAAAAATATATATATATATATTTTTTTTTCTTAATTAAAGGCCTACTGAAATGAATTTTTTTTATTTAAATTCTATGTGTCATACTTGATCATTTTGCAATATTGCCATATTTTTGCTGAAAGGATTTAGTAGAGAACATCGACGATAAAGTTGCAACTTTTGGTCGCTGATAAAAAAAGCCTTGCCTGTACCGGAAGTAGCGTGACGTCACAGGTTGAAAGGCTCCTCACATTTCCCCATTGTTTTCAATGCAGCGAGAGCAATTTGGACCGAGAAAGCGACGATTACCCCATTAATTTGAGCGAGGACGAAAGATTCGTGGATGAGGAACGTTAGAGTGAAGGACTAGAGTGCACTTTTTTCGCTCTGACCGTAATTTAGGTAGGTACAAGGGTTCATTGGATTCCACACTTTCGCCTTTTTCTATTGTGGATCACGGATTTGTATTTTAAACCACCTCGGATACTATATCCTCTTGAAAATGAGAGTCGAGAACGCGAAATGGACATTCACAGTGACTTTTATCTCCACGACAATACATCGGCGAAACACTTTAGCTACGGCGCTAACGTGATAGCATCGGGCTTAACTGCATATAGAAACAAAAGAAATAAGCCCCTGACTGGAAGGATAGACAGAAAATCAACAATACTATTAAACCCTGGACCTGTAACAACACGGTTAATGCTTTCCAGTCTGGCGAAGCTTAACAATGCTGTTGCTAACAACGCCATTGAAGCTAACTTAGCTACGGGACCTCATGGAGCTATGCTAAAAACAATAGCTATCCACCTACGCCAGCCTTCATCTGCTCATCAACACCCGTGCTCACCTGCGTTCCAGCGATCGACGGCGCTACGAAGGACTTCACCCGAACACCGATGCGGTCGGCGGCTAGCGTCAGATAGCGCATCTGCTATCCAAATCAAAGTCCTCCTGGTTGTGTTGCTGCAGCCAGCCGCTAATACACAGATCCCACCTACAGCTTTCTTCTTTGCAGTCTTCATTGTTCATTAAACAAATTGCAAAAGATTCACCAACACAGATGTCCAGAATACTGTGGAATTTTGCGATTAAAACAGAGCTTTTTGTATTGAATACAATGGTGTCCGAATACTTCCGTTTCAACCATTGATGTCACGCGCAAACGTCATCATATCTAGACGTTTTCAACCGGAAGTTCCCCGGGGTATTTAAAATTGCACTTTATAAGTTAACCCGGCCGTATTGGCCTGTGTTGCAATGTTAAGATTTCATCATTGATGTATAAACTATCAGACTGCATAAAAAACACAATATATATACATCATATATCAATATAGATCAATACAGTCTGCAGGGATACAGTCCGTAAGCACACATGATTGTATTTCTTTATGACAAAAAAAAAAACAAAAAAAAAAACCATTCCCCCCCCCCCCCAAATTTTCAAGCGTTGACCGGTCCGCAGCTACAAAAAGGTTGGGGACCACTGGTATAGACAACTTCAGTGATGATGTAATTGCATTTTATTGGGCTGGAAATGTTGGTGACCACTGTATTAGAGTATACCAGGGGTCGGGAACCTTTTTGGCTAAGAGAGCCATGAAAGCCAAATATTTTAAAATGTGTTTCCGTGAGAGCCATATAATATTTTTTACCACTGAATACAACTAAATGTGTGCATTTTTAAGTACGACCAACATTTTTAGAGTATAATACATCTGTTATTCTTTTTAATAACGTTGTCAATAATAAATAAATTACTTCTTACCATTAAAATGCATGAGAATGTTTTATATTTTGAACGTTATTTTTAACACTGTGATTACCAGCGGAATTATCCATTACTTATCGTGTTAAGTATTGTCAGCTAAGATTTATCTGAGAGCCAGATGCAGTCATCAAAAGAGCCACATATGGCTCGAGAGCCATAGGTTCCCTACCCCTGGAGTATACTGACTAATTCAGACGAATATATAAAACAATAGTGACTTTCCTTCCAGGCTGTAACATGTTAAAAACAAACAAAAACACTGATCCCAGGTAGGGATTGAGAAGCAGCAAATTCTAAGTGAATTGTTACTAGGCGAAGTAACCACTGAGCTAAACCAGTGCAATACCTACTAGGAGAAATTGCTTTCTTATAGAAAGTCCTAGTACTGTTCTTTAAACTGACTTTGTACTGAATAGGACGTCACTGTGTACACTTTTTAACACTCTGTAACCAGACAATTATGCTGCTGTCTGCATAAGTGTATGTGTGTAGGGACCCCTACACACATACGCTTATGTGTGTAGAGAAAAGCCTTTAGTCACAGTAAACTCTGATGTAGTGTTTATCGCTGCATCAGAGAGTGAAAAACTGTTTTTCCGTCCCCTCGGTGATGACGTTTGTAGGGCTTTGTGTAGTCAATTAAAAGTAGATTTTATGAAAGTCGGTGGTCAAGTGCATAGAGAGGTGGGCTACTTAGGTGTTCCCTGCCTTAGGGAGAAAATTGTTCCGGATGGGAACTGCTTTTTCAGAGCTGTTTCTCAGGCTGTCAGTGGTTCACAGAGGAACCATCGTAAGATTAGACTGGCAGCCTGTAGAGAGCTCGAAAAGAATGAGGCTAGGTATCGGGGTCTTTTGAGGAGTGATATATCACTTTTAGAGTACATCAAGCAGTCCAGGATGAAGTGTGTCAAGACTTGGGCCACAGAGGTAGAAATCCAGGCCAATGCTGATTATTTAGGCATTGACATTTTTACATTTCATGATGGTCGTTGGCTAAAGTATCGTTGCAGCAGTAAGTGTTTGTCAGCGGACTGCATTTACTTGGAGAATGTCGGGGGCCAGCATTTTGACTACGTTGTTTGTGTTTTAAAGCCTGGACTGCAAGTTGTCATGGTTATTGTAAATTAGGCTGGGATATAGGCAGGTGCACTAGGTCTTCAGTGAAAGATGGGATAGATTGTCTAGATTCAGGTAAAGATGTTATAGAGGTTGTAGAGGGCAGTACAGTAAGTAGGGATTCTAGTGTGACAAAGTATTTAAAGCGTAAGGAAAGACGGCAAGGACTGCAAGATAAAATGAATGTTAGACGTCGAGAGAGACGTGCCCTGCTTTATAGGAAAATGTATGGTGAGGACTTGAACTTCAGGGAGAGCTGCACATCACGAAGTGTAGAGAAATACAGATATAGCTTTGAGCACAGGGAAAGGGTTAAATTGGGGAGTAAAGTGACGAGTGAAATAAAATACAGGGAAAATATTGAACACAGACACAGGGTGAAAGCACGCAGTGTAGGAAAGTACAGAGATCATTTAGAACACAGAAACAGGGTTAAACTAGGCAGCAAAAGACAGTATAGTGTTAGTTTAAAACATAGGCAGCAAGTGAAAGCTAGTGTACAGGTGAGTCGGAAGCGGAGGCTGGAGAGCTCTGTAGATTTTGGTTTTGTCATGGATAGTTTTTTGGATAAGGTTAGACACGGACCGGATTTCGTGTGTAGTGTTTGTCATAGGCTGCTGTTTAAATATCAGGTGCTGCACTGTGAGAGGGAAGTATATGCAGCACGTTTAGCAACGGCTGGCATTGCAAATGATTGCATTAGTGAGCATTATCTGCATAGTTGTGATGATAAGTGTGTTGAGCCCTGTCCCATTGTTGTGTCCAGAGGTCAGTTGTGGATTTGCTTTAGTTGTCATAGTAAGATCAGTAAAGGTCAAATCCCAGCTGAATGTTGGAGCAACAACATAGCTGTACACCCCATTCCTCCAGATCTGGGCTGTCTGAATAGCTTAGAGCAGCACCTGATTGCTTTACGCATCCCTTTTATGAGGCGGTGGCGTTGCCGAAGGGTGGTCAGAATCAATCAATCAATCAATGTTTATTTATATAGCCCTTGATGTACATGGGCCCGTTACTTGTGTTCCGGCCAACATTGTACAAACCACCAATGTGTTTCCGCGGTCCAGTATGGAGGGGTCTCTGCTTCAAGTGAAGTTAAAGCGGAAGTTGACTTACAAAGGACACTACGAGTATCAATTCAGGCGTGCTATAGAGTACTTAAAGAGAACCAATGTCTTGTATAAAGACATTGAGTTCAACGAGGAATGGTCAAATGATTTTTGTAGGGAGGAAGAGGTTGTTGTAGAGGATGGTCAGGCTGGTCAGGGTGACCAGGTTGTTGTAGAGGATGGTCAGGCTGGTCAGGGTGACCAGGTTGTTGTTGACCCACAGTCCAGTGAGGATGAGGCTGTAGAGCAGAAAGGGGGCCCATAAGAGGAATCCGAAGACATTGTGCAAGATGAAATGTTACATGACAGACAACAGCACTGCATGTTTCAGGACACTTGTCTTATGCCCGTTGATATCGGTCAGGAAGCATTAGATCACTATTTTAAGGATGTTGTATGTCTGGCCCCCGCGGAAGGTAATAGTCCGGTTAGAATGCTTTCTGACAAATTAAATGAGGCCAAGTGTTTCCCTGCGCTGTTTCCCACCAGCAGAAATACATTCCACACCGACCGCGCGCATCGTATAACATTGTCGCGCTATTTTAATAACCGGGTAATGCATGCTGACGGCCGTCGACGTGGAATACATATTCTTTAGCCAGTATATGTCCGAATTGAACCAAGTCATAAGTAGCATTTCGGTCGCCATGCGTAAAGGTAAGGGGGGTCAGCATTCTCAGCGGATTTTGCCGGACATGCTCAAAGACGACGAGTCTCTGAAGCGATTGCTACAGTTCGATGACGGTTTTCGTTTCCTTCGGCCCATTAGCGGGACGCCAGCTTTTTGGTCTTCCGTTCAGAAAGACCTTTTGGCTTGTGTCCGCCAATTGGGGATTCCAACATGGTTCTGCTCCTTTTCGTCTGCTGATTTGCGCTGGCAGAATCTCCTTGCCAGCATCCTGAGACAGGAAGGCAGACAGCAGACAGTAGAGCAGTTAGAGTGGGCCGATAGGTGCGAGCTGTTGCGTCGCAACCCGGTCACAGCCGCGAGGATGTTTGAGTACAGGTGGCACTGTTTTTTGAAGGAAGTACTCATGTCCCCGTCTAACCCAATTGGCAATATTTCAGATCACTTTTATCGCATTGAGTTCCAGCAGCGTGGGTCCCCCCATGTTCATGCGCTGTTTTGGATTGAGGGAGCTCCCCAATTTTATAAAAACACCGATTTAGAAGTTGCAGAGTTTATTGATAAATATGTGACATGTGAGCTACCCTCTGCCGATGACACACTATCGGAAGTTGTGTCATCGGTTCAAACGCATTCAAAACGGCATTCAAAGTCGTGTCGTAAAAATAAAACCAAATGCTGTTTCAATTTTCCCAAACCCATCTCTGCACGCACGTTCATCTGCAAAATCCCAGAATGTGTTTGTCCTAAAAAGGGAACGGGGACAGAGGGTGATAGCGTTTCAGAAGACAAGCCAAAGTGCACCTGTTTGGATAAGGACAAGAAGATGCGAAAGGAGGTTGCGCAGATGTTTATGGAGAGAGTAATGGATGCCATGGAGAGGGAGGAGCCTTTTGGTAGCGTAGAAGAGTTGTTTGCCAGTGTGGGCATCAACCAGGAAGTCTTTGAGCTCGCTTATTTGCGGCTGGAGACTAACAATAAGGTGGTTTATAGGCGAGGGGTAAACGACACCTGGGTTAACCAGTATAATAGGAATTTATTGAAGTGTTGGAACGCTAACATGGACATTAGCTTTGTCACTGACGCCTACGCAGTCATCATATACATAATAAAGTACATCACAAAAGCAGAGAATGAAATTGGTCTGTTATTGAGCAATGCCCTTAAAGAAGCAAATAAACTAGGAAATCTCTCTGCTAAAGAGGCTTTAAATAAACTGGGCAGTGTATATTTACACAACAGAGATGTCTGCGCTCAGGAGGCAGTATATAGGCTAATGAGCATGCATTTGAAAGAATGTTCCAGGAAGGTGGTGTTTATTCCAACAGGGAATAACATTGTGCGGATGAGTTTACCCCTCAGTGTGTTGTTGCAAAGGGCTTCCTCAGAGGGTCTTAGGTCAGAAAACATGTGGATGACGAGTGTTGTCGAGAGGTATCAGAACAGGCCCGACGGTGTCGTATTTGACGATATGTGCATAGCCATGTTTTGTTCGGAGTATCGTGTTCTCAGCCAGAATAAAAACTCGGACAATAAAATTGCACTTCAAGGGGGTTTAGGGTTCATCTTGCGGAGAACACGAACTCAGTTTGCCGTCGTTCGCTACATGCGGTTTAAATTAGAAAAACAGGAGGAAGCCCACTTTCAGAGTTTGCTGCAGTTGTTCCTTCCTTATAGAACTGATTTGGAACTCAAGCCGGAAGGCTTTGACTTCTACAAACAGTTCCACGACGAAGGTAATGTGACGTTGGCTGGCGGGACCGCGCGGCCAGTGCGAGACGTCGTCAATGAAAACAGGGCAAAGTTTGAAGTGGACTGTCCTCGATTAGAGCATGCGCAGGAGCTTGCGGATCTGTTAGGTCCTAATGTCGATGAGGATGCGTGGGGGGACCTTCGTCCTGAACAGGAAATCAAACACATGGAGTGTTTAGAGGAGAGGCGGCAGCAGCAGCAGGGGGAAATTAGTGACGAGCAGCTAGTTCAATCGGAGGAAAATGTCCCCGATTTGTTTGTTGGTGGTAAGCAAGTAGCTACGATTGAGAGAAACACCAACATTTTGTCTAGAAGGGAGGGTTTAGCTCTGGTCCATTCTCTCAATGAGACGCAGAGGAGCATTTTGGATAGGATTAGGAAATGGTGCCTAGAAAAGGTGAGGGGGAAAAACCCGGAACCTTTCCATGTGTTCGTAACTGGTGGGGCAGGTACTGGAAAAAGCCATTTGATTAGAGCTATCCAGTACGAGGCAGGGAGACTATTGTCGCGTCTGTACCAACCAGATGAAACCTGCGTACTCTTAACTGCTCCCACAGGCATAGCTGCATACAGTTTACATGCAGCCACAATTCACCACACCTTCAGTATTGGCATACAGGTTAGTTTACCGTATATCCCTCTGGGGGAAGATAAGATAAACTCCTTGAGGGCTCAATTTGCTTCTACAAATTCTAATCATTGACAAAATCAGTATGGTAGATCACCATCTTTTAGCCTATGTGCATGGCCGGTTAAGGCAAATGAAGCACACGGGGGACTTTTCTCCATTTGGCAACGTTAGTGTTGTAGCTGTCGGTGACTTTTATCAGTTGCCGCCCGTTAAAGGGAGGCCGCTGTACACCAGTCAGGTGGGTGTGGACCTCTGGTGTCATTTTACAAAAGTAGCACTAACAACAGTTGTGAGGCAAAAAGATAGTGTCTTTTCTGAGCTGCTAAATAGGCTTAGAGTTCGGTCGAAGGGAACCCCCTTATTGAAAAGCGATGTCGATATCCTCAAGGGGGAAGAGAGGGCAGCTTTGCATATTTATCCCACGAATATGCAAACCAGCCACCATAATCTGGAGAGGTTATTCGCAATCTGTCCAGATTATGTTACAATCGAGGCCCAAGATTTTATTAACAGTAGGAAGACGGGTAAATTAGAGCGCGTGGCTGATCATCACGCTAAAACGTCGTACACGTGTTTGGCCAAGAGTTTGTGTTTGGCTCCGAACGCACGTGTAATGCTTTGCAAAAACGTTGCCGTGGCAGACGGTCTGGTTAATGGCGCATGTGGAACGGTCACTTATATTCAATTTGGAGCCGATAAAGACTTCCCCCTCACAGTTTATGTGAAATTTGATGATCCTAAAATAGGCTCACAAAGGAGAAAGGAACGTTCCCATGCTGCTGTAGAATGCCCGCATTCTACCGCCATTGATCCCAAGGAGGATTCGGCGACAAAACGCGGCGGTTTGCGTCGTCAGTTTCCTCTTAAACTCGCGTGGGCCTGCACTGTTCACAAAGTGCAGAGTCTAACTGTAGATGAGGCTGTCGTGTGTTTACACAAGGTTTTTGCAGCTGGGCAGGCGTTTGTCGCCCTCAGCCGTGTTAGGGATATATCCGGCCTTGTCATTACTGACTTTCGGGAAAAGGCCATTTACTGCAAGGACGCCGTCAAGGAGGCATTGGATAGCATGCCCCCATTTCTAATTGAACAGCCACAGCCCTCGTTAGAAACCCACAGTTTCTCGGTGTATTTACTTAACGTCCAAAGTTTACCTTGCCACGCCGCTCATTTGATGTCTTGTACGCAGCATTTACAGCCTACCTGTATTGCTGTCACAGAGACGTGGCTCAGTGCACAATCCTCAACAGACTGTCCAAATACAGGGATACACTTTCCACAGTCGTCCTCGAGCCTTGTGTTACAGCAGCAATGATGTCAAATTAGCTGAGATTAGAGATTTACAACATGGCGGAGTAGGTTTATATGTTGTAAATAATTCGGACTGTGAGATTCTGCAGGTGCCCGATTTAAATCTGGAGTGTTTGGTGTGCCTGTTTACCAAAGAAAACATTTTGATGGCAGTAATTTATCGTCCGCCATTTTATCCAAATTCACTTTTTAAATCCAATCTGGTTAAATTACTTGATTGGGTCAATCCAATCAGTAACACAATTGTTATAATGGGAGATTTTAATGAAGACCTTCTCAAACATACATCAATTTGTAAATTAATGTGCCAAAATGGATTTTCTCAGCATGTAACACAAGAGACTACAGAGAATGGGACATTAATTGACCATGTTTAGGTCAAAACAACGCAGTATGCTGTGGATTGTGCAGTGCTGTCCACTTATTTCAGTGACCACGAAGCCATCCTGTGTGGTTTTCGTGGTCAAGATGAAGGCGATACGTTTAATTTGGAGTTGTTGTTTGCAGAGCATTTTGCTGATGAAGAGGGTCCCTAAACATCATCTCAACCCCCAAGATGGATTAACTTGCTGGAATAAACAAGACATTTTTAACATGCATGTGAAAAAGTGCAATATATTTATCTGTGCAGTAATCTATTTATTTATTTATTATATATATATTTATTATATAGTATTTTTATATATTTATTTATTTATATATGTACCTTATTGCTTTTTTATCCTGCACTACTGACAGTCAAAACATTTACTTTTGTAATGTTTTAGACGATTTTACATAGACATTTGATGTAGAATTTGAATTTGTTGACAGGACTAGTTGGTACAATCCCTGGGGGCTCTGCATGGCAGGGGCGTCCTCCTCCCTGAGCCAGGCTTACACCTGACCACAGCTTTTAGTTTGGTGTTTGCATGTTTTGTGAGCATGTTTTGTTTAGTTCTGCTTCTTTACAACGCCACTGGTTTCTGTTTTTTCACCCTCTTCTTTTGGTTCCATGTCAACTCATTAGTTTCACCTGTCTCACGTTTTGAACTCACACACCTGTCATTATTTACACCTGGTTTTTCTGTTGGTCCTTCTGGTGTCTTTGCTGATTTTTTCCTGCTCTGTTCATGCTGTTTCATGCATTACCTCTGCTTTTCTCATGCTGCATGCCTTACAAAGTATGTTTTTTTTTTGGTTTATTCATAGCCACAGTTAGTGACTTTTGTTTGATGTCTATAGTTGAGGCTAAGTGTTACTTTTTTTGTCTCCGCCTTATGCGCGCCTTTTCTTTGCACCCTTACCTTCACGCCATCTCCTGTCACTTTCCTTTGCATGCCGGAATAACATACCTCAACCCCAGTCCTCGCTATGTCCCTGGTTTTTCTGTTGGTCCTTCTGGTGTCGTCGATTTTTTTCCTGCTCTGTTCATGCTGTTTCATGCAATGCCTCTGCTCTTCTCATGCTGCATGCCTCACCGAGTAAGTTTTTTTTGTTTATTCATAGCCACAGTTAGCGACTTTGGTTTCATGTCTATAGTTGACGCTAAGTGTTAGTTTTATTTGTCTCCGCCTTGTGCGCGCCTTTCCTTTGCACCCTTACCTTCACGCCACTTTCCTTTGCATGCCGGAACAAAGTACTCGCTTTGTTCCGTGTTCGAAGTTTGCATGCCTGGGGGACAATGGATCAGCGTTCACGTCGCGTCCCCTGTCAGTACCCACGTTCACCTGGGGAAACCAATGATCCTACCTGTACATGTTTATATTCTCTCAAGGACTGTTTGCACGTCTTGTTTGTATGGGGTTTAAATGTACAGATACCAGGATACAGAGAAGGTAGGTAATGTGCAGGTAATGACCAGCGTGACCCGAGGATGTTGAGCAAATAGGTATATATATATATATATATATATATATATATATATATATATATATATATATATATATATATATATATATACATATATATATATATATATATATATATATATATATATATATATATATATATATACTATATGTATGTGTGGGGAAAAAATCACAGGACTATTTCATCTAGAGATGAAATAGTCTTGTGATTTTTTCCCCACACATACATATTACGCTCTACCACGGTATCGAGCACTATTTTTTTTGGATAATCTATTTAAGACATATATATATATATATATATATATATATATATATATATATATATATATATATATATATATATATATATATATATATATATATATATATATAATACTACCATGTGGAGGGGACGTGGTCCACGCGCCGCCTCGGGCGGGGCATGTGCAGGAGATGACAGGTGAGTGGATATCTCAGCTGGAGCGAGTTATCTAATCACCTGTCTCTTTATTAGCAGCGTTGGTGACCACAGAAGAGAACTGAAAAGCGAGGAAAGACTTTGTGAGAAAGAAAAAGAAGAAATACTTTCTGACGGAGAAAAGACATTGTGAGAAATAAAAGATAGTAAACCTGGAAAAGCCGTCTGGCATTCAGTCTGTCGGACCTGAAAGAACCCCACGGCACAAGACGTGTCACATACTAGAATTACAACTAATACAATAATAACTGCAGCTGCTTCTACTACTACAATTTCTACTACACATATTAATAATAACTTAATACAATAGCTGCTGTTACTACTACTACTAATAATAATACACAATAGCTGCTGCTGCTACTACTAATACTACTACAATTACTATCACTACCAATGCTACAATTGCTGATTTTACTACTACTACAATTACTACTATTAAAATTGCAAATGTTACTAATAATAATTATTAGACTACAATAGCTGCTGCTGCTACTACTACTGATAATATTACATCTACGACTACTACGAATACATTTGTGGTTGTTAATAATTAAACTACAATTGCTACTACTAATGCTGCTGTTACTAATACTAAAAATACTACAATAACTGCTGCTACTTCTAATAATACTATTACAATTACTGCTAATAATAATACTAAAATTACTACACCTACTAGTCCCAATGCTACACTTACTACTACTACAAATGCTAGTTACTAATACTACAAATAATACAATTACTACTACTACACATGCTGCTGTTACTTATTAAAATACTACAATAACTGCTGCTGCTACTAATACTACTATTACAATAAGTGCTAATAATACTACAATTACTATGCCTACTAGTCACAATGCTATACTTACTACTACAAATGCTACTGTTACTAATACTACAAATAATACAATTACTACTACTACACATGCTGCTGTTACTTATATTAAACTACTACAATAACTGCTGCTGCTACTAATACTACTATTACAATAAGTGCTAATACTACAATTACTACGCCTACTAGTCACAATGCTACACTTACTACTACTACTACAAATGCTACTGTTACTAATACTACAAATACTACAATTACTACTACTACAAATGCTGCTGTTACTAATACTACAAATACAATTACTTTTGCTACTACTAATGATACTACTATTACAATTACTGCTAATAGTAATACTACAATTACTACGACTACTAATGATACTACTATAACAATTACTGTTAATAACAGTCATACTACGACTACTAATCATAATACTACAGTTACTACTACTCGTAGTAGTAATAATACAATTACTACTACTATTAACAATAGTAATACTATAACTACTACTAATAATAATACTACAATTGTTACTAGCACCTGCCAAAATGCGGACCCGACCAACGCTGCTTGCAGCTTTAATTTCTTTTGTTTCTATATGCAGTTAAGCATGATGCTATCACGTTAGCTCTGTAGCTAAAGTGTTTTGCCGATGTATTGTCGTGGAGATAAAAGTCACTGTGAATGTCCATTTCGCGTTCTCGACTCTCATTTTCAAGAGGATATAGTATCCGAGGTGGTTTAAAATACAAATCCGTGATCCACAATAGAAAAAGGAGAGAGTGTGGAATCCAACGAGCCAGCTTGTACCTAAGTTACGGTCAGAGCGTAGATACGTCTTGCACTGCATTCTAGTCCTTCACTCTAACGTTCCTCATCCACGAATCTTTCATCCTCGCTCAAATTAATGGGGTAATCGTCGCTTTCTCGGTCCGAATCGCTCTAGCTGCATTGAAAACAATGGGGAAATGTGAGGAGCCTTTCAACCTTTGATGTCACGCTACTTCCGGTACAGGCAAGGCTTTTTTTATCAGCGACCAAAAGTTGCAACTTTAACGTCGATGTTCTCTACTAAATCCTTTCAGCAAAAATATGGCAATATCGCGAAATGATCAAGTATGACACATAGAATGGATCTGCTATCCCCGTTTAAATAAAAAAAATTCATTTCAGTAGGCCTTTAATACAAATCTAATCAAAATCAAACCTACCACATAGTGCAGGACAAACTATTTGATTTCCTATTATGCAGCTATTTTTATTTGACAGTTATTGAAATATCTTGAGTGACATCATGCACAAAAGTGCACTGTATTTGTTTTAAAATATTGTAGTGGCGTTCTGTACAAAAAGTGCATGTTAATTTAGTGTTGTTTTGACATGTCATCTTAGTGACATCATGCACAAAAGTGCACAAATAGCTTGTTTTAAAATGTCTCTGACAATCTTGCACTTTCTGTTTTGAAATTACATGAATGTTTATGCCACTGCTTAATAACTGCTTAATAAATACAGTTTTAGTAAATTGACTTCGTTGTGATTTCCCTCTCTGCATGAAAGTTTAAAATTAGCATATATTAATGCAGTATGAACAAGAATGTTTTAATATAGACACATAGAATCATCATCCTGGTGTGATTATATGCATCAAGTGTGAATTCAAAGCTAAGGCAAAATATTGAGATATATATCGTGATATTAATAAAAGGCCATATCGCCCAGCCCTACTGTATCATATTAAAAACAAACAAAAATACTGGACATCACCTGTGGTTTGATCCCAGGTAGGGATTGAGAAGCAGCGAATTCTGAGAGAATTGATGCTGGTCGAAGTAACCACTGAGCTAAACCAGTGCAACACCAGCAGGAAGAAATAGCTTTCTTATAGAAAATCATTGTAAAATTATTTAAGTACAGTGGGAAATGTATATACAATAAGAAACAGGAAATGGAGATGATTTTGAAACAACCCTAAATACTTCAGAACAGAGTAGTGTTACTGTGTTTATAATACTGTGTATTGATTAGTTCAGGTTGTGTTTGTTGTGGTTTGCGTTTATTTTGAACATGTATACAGATACAATATATATATATATTTTTAAATGTATTTATTTTTTGCGCTGTGGAAGGCGGCTGCACCTCCAGTAGCTCTGTAGTTCTAGATCTTTTAAACTTAGCTTTTATCTTTATCTTTTATCTTTAATTATTATTATTATTTATTAGATCTTATAAACTTATATTTGATCTTTTATCTTTTGTCTTTTATAATTTTTATGTTTTCCTTGAAGACAGTGAATCCCTGTACATATCCAATGGATACTTTTGGAAGTTTTAAAAGACCAGGAGCCAGCTTTCTTTCTTATTCGAGAGAGGAGCTGCTCACTCTGAAAACCATGGGGCGTACTGGTGTACGACACTCCATTCCAGTGGAGCTGAGGAAGAATCCTTGGGGCTGCAATGCAGGGGCTAAGCTAAAGGCTAAGCGAGAGGAAAATCGACGGCACTACAAACCATCCATTCCTTCCGTCATCATGGGGAATGTTAACTCGCTGCCAAACAAGATCGACAAGCTTCATGGACTAAAAAGCCAGCGTGCGTATCGAGAGAGCAGCCTGTTTGTCTTCACGGAAACGTGGCTAAACCACCTGGTACCGGATGCTATCGTGGACCTGCAGGGATTCACCGCAGTGAGAGCTGACAGAGACACTAAAGCACGTGGGAAAAGCAAAGGTGGGGGCTCATCATATACGTTAACAACCGCACACATCTCCGTGAAGAAAGTCTTGTGTTGCCCGGACCTGTAGCTACTAGCTGTTAGCCTCCGGCCATACTATCTACCGAGGGAGTTCAGTCACGTGATCTCCTTCTGTGTTTACATTCCCCCGAGGGCAGATGCAGCCAATGCATGTGAGATGATCCACACCATCACATCAAGGCTACAGACAAAACATCCTGAGGCTTTTTTCATAATTTCTGGGGACTTCAATCATGCTACTTTGGACTCAATGTTAGCTGCTTTTTACAAGGCTGTGGATTGTCCCACAAGAAACAACAGGACAATTGACCTACTGTATGCTAATGTCAGGGATGCATACAAGGTCACACCCCTCCCCCCACTAGGGAAGTCTGACCACAATCTTGTTCATTTGCAGCCAAAATACAACCCCCTGGTCCAAAGACAGCCTGTTAACACTTGCTCTGTGAGGAGGTGGTCCCCTGAAATGGAAGATACCCTCAGGGACTCCTACAACACCACAGACTGGGACGTGCTGCTTCCACAGGGTGAGGACATTGATGGGCGGACTCACTGTCTCACGGATTACCTCAACTTCTACGTGGATGTGATCTGCCCTGCTAAGACTGTTCGGTGCTACCCTAATAACAAACCCTGGGTAACACAAGAGGTTAAAGCTGTCCTCAACAAGAAGAAAGCTGCCTTCAGGAGTGGAGACAGGGAGGCTATGAGAGCAGCACAGCGGGAGGTGAAACGACGCATGAGGGAGGCTAAGGACAGCTACAGGAAGAAGCTGGAGCAGAAGCTGCAGCAGAACAACATGAGGGAGGTCTGGGAAGGTGTGAAAACCATCACAGGCCACAAGACAAAGATCAGAGCTGTTGGGGGGCCAATAAAGAGGGCCAATGAGATGAATAACTTCTTCAACCGGTTCAACCAGCCAGTGTCCTCTCCACCCCCCACTCCCCATCGCAGCCACCCCCTCTTCTTTTCTCCTCAACGCACCTCCCCCCCAGCCATGGCAGCACCCCCCTCCACCACCTCTACACAGACATTAGTCATCTCTGCGGACCAGGTCAGAGGTCAACTGAGGAAGCTACAGCCTAGGAAAGCAACAGGCCCAGACAAGGTTTGCCCCCGACTCCTAAAGACCTGTGCTGCAGAACTGGGTGAACCACTCCAGCGGATCTTCAACCTTAGCGGGCAGCTGGGGAGAGTGCCCACCCTCTGGAAGACGTCATGCATCGTTCCAGTTCCCAAAAAGAACTGCCCCAGTGAGCTGAACGACTACAGACCAGTGGCTCTCACCTCTCATATAATGAAGACAATGGAGCGGCTCTTTCTCCAGATTTCTCAGGAACTCTGCCTCCACCATTTCCCCAATCATCACGCACATAATAAACCTCTCAATTTCACAAGGCCAAGTACCAAAAGATTTTAAGATAGCAAGAGTAACTCCCCTCTTTAAAAAAGGAAGCAAATTGGAACCTGGCAACTACCGACCTGTTTCTATTCTCAGTTCCATTTCGGCTTAGCTTCCGGGATCTGACGAGATCGGGCGTGCTCAGGGTAGGATGGCCGTAAGCCGAGAAATAAGCCTCAAAATCAGATTTTTAATTGTGACAAGCTGGTTGACAAGACATTTCTGCAATGAGCAACGCGTGTGTGATACAAAAATCACTGCTCTTTTTCTCAGCCTGTCTAACTCTTTGGACTTTTTCTCCACTGTTAGCACTGAAATGCTTTGAGGCACATGTGTCACTGTTGGCGATACTGCAAATCTTGCTATCAATCTCAAACTGAGTCAAAACTAAACAAACATCTTTTGGGGGGAGAGCAGCGTTTTGTTTGGACGAGCAATATGTAGCTGTATTGACAAGTATGGCAAGTACCTACCCACACAGCAAAAATACTCCGCGGCGGATCCCCCGCGGAGGTATCGCGCTTTCCGGAATGGAACCGCGAAACGGACCCGCATCGGCGTCCACTTGCTCTCAGGAACGTGATCCGGCAGATCCGCGACCCGCCGCCGTGGCAGCGCGCTGAATCCGCTCCGCACCCATGATCAAAGCCTTATTTCCGCGGCGGGTGCGCCGTGACGGCGCACTGCATCCGCTCCGCACCCATGATCAAAGCCTAACCTCCCGCCGCGGACCAGCAACGGACTCATAAAAACCCTCTCTCATCTGGCCGTTTTGGACCCCTTTATCTTATTTTCAAAATCCCTTCTGTTCTTGCTGTAGGATAAAATAGGAAACTAAAAAATTCACTAAGCCCTACTACAGCAATATAGGCTTACATATGCATTGCCTTGTATTTTTAAACTAACAAAATTGTCAATAGGCAGAAACAGAAAATGGTCTATTCACTCTATAAAGTAAATATATAATATATAAATATATATATAAAAAGTAAATATACGTATTTAATCTATTAGGCTACAACTTCAAGGAAACGCTGCTCCATGCACAGCTAACATATCAGAAAATGAATAACTGGTGAATGACAAGAAGTCCAATAAAAGGTTGTTTATTTATACATATACATCTCTATTCCTCCTGAGAAGTTGGAAGCGGGACTCCTCTCCTCGTTGCCCGATCCCCCGCCAAGTTGAACCACCTGATGGTGTGTTTGGTGACCTCAGCGTCCGTGGCTGACCTTGTCAACACATTTTTACTCACAGGACCTGTAATCAAACAAGATTACAAGACAGATACGTTTATGTTTATGGTATGTAGCATCCAAAGCCAAGTATGCTTACACAATACAAAATATGTGATAGGTATTAAGGAGATTACATTTGAAAAAAAAAACATCACTTAAAGTTACTGGAGGTGGTTAAAATAAGGTGCGTAAACTATGAATTTGTGATCAGGGTATAGGTGTGCAAGACATCCAAAATGTTTAAACAATATCGTTATTTGGTTCCTTGATCAGAGTACTTGTTTGGCTCTGTTGGATGACGGCGGCGGGGGGTTGAGGGTGGGGGGCATAAATAAATATCCATAACCAAACTTTGTGAGGTTGACATTGTTTTCTCATTATATTTGTACTATCATTCTATGTTTGTATTCGTGTAGGCCAGGGGTGTCCAAAGTGCGGCCCGGGGGCCATTTGCGGCCTGCAGGTCATTTTTAACAGCCCCAGGGCACATTTTTTAAAAATATGATCGAAATAAATAAAAAACATTAAAAGTGGTATTTAAAGAGCAAACAGGTGAAATGTAACAAGACAATGTAACAATGTTTACTCTAATCACACAAAGCTGCCATGTAGGCTGTTTCTTTCTTTAAAAAATAATAATGAATCAAAATCAATGTCATTATGAATTATTGACCTATTCAAGGCTTAAGAAGTTTACCTTCGCAATCAGCTGGTCTTGGTTGTGCTTCATATGTTCCAGCAGGCTAAGGATCTGGATTACCTCAGGCGCTGTTGACAAACAGCAGTATAAAATTAACATGTTTCAGTGTTTATCCTCATTACTCATAATCCTGACATTAGCTATTGACCTTAGTTAATGACAAAAGTTGTTGACAAAGTTTGACGAAAATATGTGATTGCTTGTGAATTTGAATTTTTTTCCAAAATTTGTGGCACAGAATGACCATCCGGTATTTGTCAGTTATTGCTCACCAGAGCAGGAAATGTTGTCGGCCATTCTTCCCCCTCGCCATGTTGGCCTGTAGGCCAGGCTGGATCCAGGCTCCTCTGTCTGCCACATGTTGAGGGCTGCTGGTGAGGGGGGTGGAGGGAGTCGAGGAGGGACTGCCGTTCCTAGTGAGGTGGGCATTGTGAGAGAGCCATCAGTTAACCATGACTGGTAATACCCAAGGGGCCTATCTATACACTAATATTTCAGAGATCAGTCCCTACCTTGTGTAACTCTCTGCATGTTTAATGCAGGTGCTGGTGAAGGCATATGAATGCGTCCTTCCCCATGGTGAGGTGCTAAGGGAGATAAATTGGTATTAAATGATTGTGATCTGTTAACCATGGTTACTGGATGCTGAGATATTATTTCAGAGATCAGTCTTTACCTAGAAAGTTATCTCCAGTTGAGGAGTCGAGTTGACAAGTACTCATGACTCTTGCTGGCACTCGGCGAGACGGTGGAGCTGGGAGAAGGGATACAAGGAGAGGGGAATATCTTTAGCACTAATAATGTTAACCATATCTTTAATATTAATGTGGTGGTTTCGTTTTTTTCGATGTTAAGAGATTATTCCTTACTCTGCCTGTGCAATTGGCTTGCCAACCCCAGAGATGCGAGGTCACTATTTCCCGGGTCTTCTTCGCTATCATCTGAGTCCCCGAGACGATGGCTGTTGGGTAACCATATCATTAGGATTATTGCAATACCAAAATTGCCAAATATACATATAGTACAAGCATCTCTGGTCTATTTTTGAATGCTACCGGAAATAACCTTCCTATTACTGTAGAAACATGACAAAAATAAGACGGAACACACGTACACTGGCTTCCTGTTCCTTTTTTCTGGCAGCTCCTCTTTCTCTGCCTCAGATTGCAGGTCTGAGGTGTCGCAGCCCTTTCCATATTGTTGCATTATTTTTAATGCGTCTTTGTAGTTGTCTAAAATTGAATATGTTAAAATGAACATGAGTTTCAAATTAGCTGTAGAGCTGAACAGAATATTATTATTATTGATGATGATAAATCAGGATTCTCTCTTACAAGAGACCTGGTCAGAACATAGACACCATAGGTTATTCCAAGCATAAAGAGAAGCAACTATGACGTTATTTTTAAACAAGAAGATTATGAATTTGCATACCACAAGTTCGGACAACAGAAACGTCAAATCTTGGCCAGTTTGGCTCATGCTGCTCCTCATTTAAAGTGGCCCTTTCAATTCTGTCGGTGTTTTTATAGCTGGGCCAGAAAACCATCCTATCATCATACGATCCACTTGGGACAACCGCAATGTCCCTGTTCATTATAAATTTAATCAGATGAAAAGGCACCCTTAATGTAGAAAGAAAGAAAAGGGGTATTTATTCATCGTCAAAGGAACAACGTGGATAAAAGCATGCACAAGTGTTAGTGTATACAAATAAGCAAGTAAGATGAGCTGAGATTTTACCTGAATGGTGCCCCAAGGTGGTAAGAACTATAAGAAAGGTAAAAGTACAGGTCATAATAGTCAGAACTTCAGCTCAATCGTAAAGTAGGGTTTGAAATTATGGGTGTAGTGTATACAGAGATCAGTCCCTACCTTGTGTAACTCTCTGCATGTTTAATGCCGGTGCTGGTGAAGGCATATGAATACATCCTTCCCCATGGTGAGGTGCTAAGGGAGATAAATTGGTATTAAATGGTTGTGATCTGTTAACCATGGTTACTGGATGCTGAGATATTATTTTGGAGATCAGTCTTTACCTAGAAAGTTATCTCCAGTTGAGGAGTCGAGTTGACAAGTACTCATGACTCTTGCTGGCACTCGGCGAGACGGTGGAGCTGGGAGAAGGGATACAAGGAGAGGGGAATATCTTTAGCACTAAGAATGTTAACCATATCTTTAATATTAATGTGGTGGTTTCGTCTACAACGCTAAATATATCCTGTGGTGTACCTCAGGGATCAATATAGGACCTAAATTATTTAATGTCTAGATAAATGACATTTGTAAAGTTACAAAATATTTATAGTTAGTATTATTTGCGGATGATACAACAGCGTTTTGTTCAGGAGAGAACACACAGAAGATAATACAAATAATAACAGAAGAAATTAACAAATTAAAAAGATGGTTTGACAAAAACAGACTATCTTTGAATCTCAGTAAAACTAAAATAATGCTATTTGGTAACAGTAGAAAAGAAAGTCAAACACAAATACAAATAGACGGAATAGAAATTGAAAGAGTAAATGAAACCAAATTTCTAGGTATAATGATTGATGATAAATTGAACTGGAAATCTCAAGTAAAAAATATACAACATGAAGTAGCAAGAAACACGTCAATAATGAATAAAGCAAAACATGTTCCAGACAAAAAATCACTTCATATTCTCTACTGTTCACTAGTGTTACATATCTGAGTTATTGTGTAGAAATATGGGGAAATAATTACAAAAGTACACTTCATTCATTAACGGTGTTACAAAAAAGATCAGTTAGAATAATATATAATGTTGGATACAGACAACACACAAATCCTTTATTTATTGAATCAAAGATACTGAAATTCCACGACATAGTGAATTTGCAAACAGCTCAAATTATAAACAAAGCAAACTATAACCTGCTACCCAAGAATATACAACAATTCTTCTCAAAAAAAGAGGAGAAAAATAATCTTAGAGAGAAATGTAATTTAAAACATTCGTACGCACGTACAACACTTAAGACCTTCAGTATATCAGTATGTGGAATTAAATTATGGAATGGATTAAGCAAAGCAATCAAACAATGTACTAATATGATCAATTATTTATGCTTACATGTGGAAATAATAATAGTAAATAAAATAATAATTAAAAAAAAGGTAAATAAAGCATAAAATAGTCTCTAATAAATTAATTAAATAAAAAACAGTATATAAAATATATACATCAGCAAATAACAAAAATATAGATCAACAAAAAGGATCCTTAATATGTGCAGCAATTTTTCCCACTCACATCACCTCATTTTATATTTTTTTCTACAATTTACTATGCCAAAAAACACATAATAGACTTTTTTTTTGAATGGAAACAAAAACAACAGGGCGTCACACACAGCTAGTCCACAGTAAACAGGATCTCGAGCTCCACTAAAGAACAAAGAAAAAAATAATACACACTCATATTAATAGCAAAGAACGGCTGTTTCCACTCTGTTAACGTTACGTTGTTGACTAACGAAGTAACGTTAGTGACCTGGGCCTAAACAACACTGACAATAAAGTAATACGCTTTCGTTTCAACCAGTTGGAAATATGTGGAATATCATAGCATGTAACCTACACACATTCACAGCCTCTAACAAAAGATGGCCTAAGTTAACTGTATTGAACTTTTGAAACGTTCATACTCACCGGCTTCACGCGGGAAACTTTCAAATTCTGGAACACAAAACACAGATAAAAGACAATTTTACAATAGCACGGCGAAAAAATGACCGTCGTTGTGTGGGTTTTTTGACGAATAACACTCTTTTCCACTTTTCTTCGCTCGGGCCTCACCTGCAGCCATTTCGAATTTTCTGGATATGTGACGTCAGACGCACGTCCCCATGCAAAGCATTCTGGGAGGCGGCGCTGGAAATAGCCTTTTTTTTTACAGAATATAAAGTTTTACTGCTAGTCCTAATATCAAACAACGTCATTACAATCATACATAAATGATGATGGAAACACAAAGGCCGATATTTACTGCGAATGTAGCAATAAATCAATAAATCTATACTTCCGTTCGTGTTCCAGCAAAGAAAGTCCAGAAATGATGATCTTGGCTCATGCGCGTACACGCTAGTAGGCGCGTCCACGTCTGCGGGTGCAGACATTGCGGTTCAGCGCGCGTAGGCGGAGCCTATAACTCTAGGCGGCGCACGCCGGTTTACTTTGTCGCGTCCGCGTATGCGAATCAGACACGAGTCCGCTCAGGATCAGCTGTCTGACCGTACAATTTTCAGAGGCGGAGCTGTATCCTCTAGGTGGAGCCAAAACGAATGTGACAGTAACGCGGGTTGGGCGACTTGAAGGTGGATCCGTATAGGAGTCTTCTGCTGTGTGGGTATAGCCGTTGTGACAAAAGCAAAAGGGGGAAAGGGCGCCATATGCTGAAAGCGTCGCAAAAACCTTACATCACCTGGTTTTCCCAGGCAGTCTCCCATCCAAGTACTTACCAGGCC